>NW_019943463.1:79530-111334 GCF_002910315.2 Salvelinus sp. IW2-2015 | reverse complement strand
CCCTCAGCTAACCCCATATAGCAAGTGAGTGTCTCTAACTAGCCATGTATGCAGGGCGAGACACCCTCCGACAAGGCTAAAGACCAACACACCCCATGCTGACGGGTTACCTATGCAAAATGTTAGAATTGTTTTTGTTTCTTAAACATTTTATTCAACTGTGGAATTGTAAGCATCTGTCTGTAAACAAAGCGAGATGCACAAACACTAATGAACCATACTGGTATCTCCCCGGCCCTACTAGAGCTGTCTGTGAACGGCATGGGTCAGAGCACGAAGCATCAGTGTGGCTGTAAGGAACCACGTTTTTTTAAATCACATTATTGAATTGAAGAGGATCAAGTCTGTTTGTTTTTGCTGTTTAGTGCACGTGGACCGTTTCATCACCGTGGTTGACCCACCGTGGGGTGTTATGGGAATATTAACAGATAGTAAATCTGGGAGACTCACTCACCGAGGTCTCTGTCAACAACGTTGTCAAAGAATGTCTCTTTAGATGTTTAGGTTTAAATATTTTGTGAGATATGAAGGAAGGAGATCTTGATTATCGCAGTGTTCTGGGTAACATATAATTTGTCTTATTCCCACAAACATTAGATTTCTTTTTAACCACAGCTGATATTTGAGGACATTATTTGACTAGTCCACTAGGTGGAAGTATTGAAGAGTCTCAGTGTGGCGATCACGGTACTGCAGTGTGTAGAAAGTTACTGTATATGAGAAATACTGTATTTAGTTATTAAACTGAAGAAAAGTATAACTGACAAATAACAAATCATCGTTTTTATGGGTGGGTTTAAAACATCTCATATTGGATAATATTTTAGTGACTGAGACCACGTGGATTGATTACAATGCAGATTAAAGGGATGGTAATGTAATTTTCATTGGGTAAAATGTATTTGAGTGGACTTGATTAAAGGATGGTTAATCTAATTTTCATTAGGTAAAATGTATTTGAGTGGACGATTAAAGGATGGTTAATCTATTTTCATTGCGTAAAATGTATTTGAGTGGACTTGATTAAAGGATGTGTAATCTAATTTCATTAGTAAAATGTATTTGAGTGGACTTTGATTAAAGGCGATGGTTAATCTAATTTTCATTGTAAAATGTATTGATGGACTTGTTAAAGGGAGTTAATCTAATTTTCATTGGGTAAAATGTATTTGAGTGGACTTGATTAAAGGGATGGTTAATCTAATTTTCATTGGGTAAAATGTATTTGAGTGGATTGGATTAAAGGGATGGTTAATGTATTTGAGTGGATTGAATTAAAGGGATGGTTAATGTATTTGAGTTGTCTCTATGAATGATCAATAAGACCAAAGGAAGCAATGCGAGGAGTTCAACATAATTAACATAATTAAATCCATCAATGTCTACTGTACTAACAAGATGCCTCTCCCTATACTTTACATTTTAGAACTTATTTCAAATGAGTAAATAAGATCACTTGATGTTTTATCGCAATGTTTTTCTGATTACATCTAATATCTACATGTTGCTGTTTGAAAGGTTCTGATTGTGTCAATCCTGTCTGCAAAAGCTAGGGATTGTGAATGTAGGGTGTGCCTTCAATAAATACACGTTCACTCCTGGGAGTGAACACTGTACTTTATGGTCTTTGAAACTCTTGACATTTACAATCATAAGAGGCATGGCTTTCATCAAGTTCACACACACACAGTAGAAATGAACATATTTGACCTAGATATAAATGACCTAGATATAAAACTGGTCCTGAAGGTGAAACTAATCAGTCTTTTGATTCATCACATTTTATCTATTTCAGAGCTGATCCGATTGGTCAAAAGAACAATTAGTGAAGAGAAAAAAAAGAACATCTGAATTGGGCTGCCACTAACCCAAATCTTGCAGGTGTTTACATGGTTGTGCGCCAGGTGATAGACATTAACTGCAGTACCGGCGCTCTAACAAAGTGGGGTAAACTAGACTTTATTTTGGAGACGTCTCAAAATTCAAGCAGCTGAAGGACCAACACCACAGACAAATTGACAGAGTAAGTTCAAATATGACTTTCTTTAACATTCCGGCTTGTAAAGGACGCGAGAGGTCCATTCACCGTCTGGTCCCCAAGCAAAGAGGTGCCGTGAATCTTTATTCTATATGTCAGAGCCTTGCTCGTTCTACACAACATATTTCTATCTGAATGTTCCATGGAGTGGAAATGTTCTCAAGAAAGGATACAAAAAAGGAATTAAATTAACCGGCATTCATTTGGGATCAGTATGTTAACTACTGTAATTACATAACATGCAGAGGGCAAAAGGGTAGTTGAGGCATAATTATTAGTCCCACCTGTTAGAATGTGCAGTAGTTTGAACAGTAGGCTGTGATGAGCATATTTCACCTAGATCTTCCTCGAGTTGGACATTTTCCTGGACACCAAAAAAAAAAAAAAGGCATTGTCTTGGACTACATACTGTGGAAGATTAAATTCAGATTCTCCATTGAACTTTATTGTCCAGGACAACGCTCACCTGTGTCCGGGATACCGGCCCTAGAATTACACCGAGGAATAACAAAGATGTTCATTTGAATTATGTACATTTTATTTATCAAAACAAACATAAAATGACATGAGACTTTGTGGAGAAAAAAGGTCTGATACATTGACAACAGGCCATAACATGGTTTCATTACCAATAACACATGGAGAGATGTTTAGAGATATTTCCATTGACTAACATAGGGGCACACAGCCCACTTAAAGTCCGATTTTTCACTTAGTCATACGTTGATTTCAATGGGAGAAAATGTGTTAGGAATCACCCCCATAGGACTTGATCCTGTACGAGGACACGACGGCTGTCATCACAACTATTAACGAAGGACCTGCTGTTACAGTACTACACAAACCTGCTAGCTATTAACGAAGGACCTGCTGTTACAGTACTACACAAACCTGCTAGCTATTAACGAAGGACCTGCTGTTACAGTACTACACAAACCTGCTAGCGATGGCCAACAGTTTGGAATAATCTCCTTCCATTTTGCGCAAGTGTGTCGGTAGTGGAACTTTAATTCTAGTTCCCGTAGGGTTACCGTTGTCTTCAATCAGGACAACGTTGTTGGAGTCAAAACTAGGGTTCATCCGCTCTCCGGGCATCTTGTGGCCAACGATAAGAGCTTTTTTCTTCCCTCCCTTGATGGCCAGTAGAACGCGGTCGCCCACCTTTCCCACTCCATTCTTGGTGTACACGTGGATGACTCTAGGCGAGCGGTGCCACGGGGTATTACCCAGTGGACTGTTGTCAACAACACGTACCCTGGTCATCTTCTGGATGGCTGCGGCGGCTGCTGACACACTACGAGAGAGAGAGAGAGAACGAGAGAGAGAGAGAGAACGAGAGAGAGAGACAGCGAGAGCGAGGGGAAAGAGAGAGAGAGGATATCATAAGAATCTACTCACTATGGCCAAGTCATTCAAATCACATACACATGTTTAGCAGATGTTAATGCGGGCGAAGCAAAATGCTTGGTTCCTAGCTCCAACAGTAGCAACTAACAAGTTAAATAATGGAATTAAGAAATATAGAAATATTAGGACTAGCAACGTGAGAGTCCAGAGTCTAAATATATGTGTATGTATAGACTATAAATGGACAGTACATGGTAGAATATGTATGTAGCACTGTATATCTGAAGAATAGTATATGTAGAGAAATAGCGGAATAGATTGAGCCTTGACTAGAATACAGTATATACATATGAAGTGGGTAAAACAGTATGTAAACATTACTAAAGTGACCAGCGTTCCGTTATTAAAAAGGGACCAGCGCTTCCGTTACTTTGAAAAAGACCAGCGTTCCGTTATTAAAAAGGACCAGCGTTCCGTTATAAAAAGGACCAGCGTTCCTTATAAAAAGGGACCAGCGTTCCGTTATTAAAAAGGACCAGCGTCCGTTATTCAAAGGGACCAGCGTTCCGTTATTCAAAGGGACCAGCGTTCCGTTATTCAAAGGGACCAGCGTTCCTTATTCAAAGGACCAGCGTCCGTTATTCAAAGGACCAGCGTTCCGTTATTAAAAGGGACCAGCGTTCCGTTATTAAAAAGGACCAGAGTCCGTTATTAAAAAGACCAGCGTTCCGTTATTCAAAGACCAGCTTCCGTATTCGACAGCGTCCGTTATTCAAAGGGACCAGCGTTCCGTTATTAAAAGACCAATCACGAGCTTCTAAAATGGCCATGTCTAGTAGCAGGTGGTTTGTTTGAATTTAGAAAAAACGCTCATTATTAAAAATCAATACATTTTGCTCCATGAAGTAATCCACAACGTGTACCCGACATCGTGTCTATTTCAAATCTCTCTCATTATTGAACAGTAAGTGATTTCTGACTATATAAATATTGAAATATAGGCCTAAGGAAGTTACGGTATCAAGACTAAACAGGATTGCCTCTTAGGCCTACAGCTCCATAGATGTTATGACGAGCTGCTATTACAAGTCACTAATAATAATGACATGATGTGTTATACAAGGCTGCATTATACTAAGTCTACTAATGTATAAATGACAGATGTTATACAAGGCTTCTATACTAACTCTACTAATGATAATACATGATGGTTATACAAGGCTGCTATAACTAAGTCTACTAATGAAATGACATGATGTTATACAAGGCTGCTAACTAAGTCTACTAATGATAATGACATGATGGTTATACCAGGCTGCTATACTAAGTCTACTAATGATAATGACATGATGTTATACAAGGCTGCTATACTAGTCTACTAATGATAATGACATGATGTTATCAAGGCTGTATACTAAGTCTACTAATGATAATGACATGATTATACAGCTGCTTACTAAGTCTACTAATGATAATACATGATGTTATACAAGGCTGCTATACTAAGTCTATAATGTAATGACAATGGTAACAGCTGCTATACTAGTCTACTAATGATAATGACATATGGTTATCAAGGTGCTATACTAAGTCTACTAATGAAATCCGAGCACGGTAGCATTCCAGAGAGACATCAGGGATTGCAACGTGCTCTGCTTCACGGAAACATGGCTAACTCAAGAGACGCTAACGGAGTCGTGCGGCCAGCTGGTTCTTCATGCATCGCGCCGACAAAAACAAACATCTTTCTGGTAAGAAGAGGCGGGGGGGTATGCCTTATGATTAACGAGACGTGGTGTGATCATCATAACAACACACAGGAACCTAAGTCATTCTGTTCACCTGATCTAGAACTCCTCACAATCAAATGTCGACCGCATTATCTACCAAGGGAATTCTCTTCGATCATAATCACAGCCGTATATATTCCCCCAAGCAGACACATCGATGGCCCTGAACGAACTTTATCTGACTCTTTGTAAACTGGAAACCACACACCCTGAGGCTGCATTCATCGAGCTGGGATTTTAACAAGGCTAATCAAAAACAAAACTCCCTAAATTCTATCAGCATATCGATTGTGCTACCAGGGCTGGAAAACCCTAGATCATTGTTATACTAATTTCCGCCCCCTTTCGGAAAAGCTGACCACGACTCCATTTTGTTGATTCCAGCCTACAAACAGAAACTCAAACAACAAGCTCCCGCCGCTAGGTCTGTTCAACGCTGGTCCGACCAATCTGAATCCACGCTTCAAGACTGCTTCGAACACGCGAGATTGGAATATGTTCCGCATCGCGTCCAACAACAATATTGACGAATATGCTGATTCGGTGAGCGAGTTCATTAGGAAGTGCTGACGATGTCGTACCCACAGCAACGATAAAAACATTCCCAACCAAAACCGTGGATTGACGGCAGCAATTCGCGTGAAACTGAAACGCGAACCACTGCCTTAACCAGGGCAAGGTGACCGGAAGCATGACCGAATACAAACAGTGTAGCTATTCTCTCGCAAGGCAATCAAACAGGCTAAGTCTCAGTACAGAGACAAAATCGAGTCGCAATTCAACAGCTCAGACACAAGAGTATGTGGCAGG
Source organism: Salvelinus sp. IW2-2015 (assembly GCF_002910315.2). NCBI lineage: Eukaryota > Metazoa > Chordata > Actinopteri > Salmoniformes > Salmonidae > Salvelinus > Salvelinus sp. IW2-2015. The sequence continues at coordinate 105,349 of NW_019943463.1, read as the reverse complement.
GTCTCTACAGTCAATCACGGATTACAAAAAGAAAACCAGCCCCGTCGCGGACCAGGATGTCTTGCTCCCAGACAGGCTAAACAACTTTTTTGCCCGGTTTGAGGACAATACAGTGCCACTGACACGGCCCCTACCAAAACCTGCGGGCTCTCCTCACTGCAGCCGAGGTGAGTAAAACATTTAAACGTGTTAACCCTCGCAAGGCTGCAGGCCCAGACGGCATTCCCAGCCGCGTCCTCAGAGAGCATGCGCAGACCAGCTGGCTGGTGTGTTATAGGACATATTCAATCAATCCTTATCCCAGTCTGCTGTTCCCACATGCTTCAAGAGGGCCACCATTGTTCCTGTTCCCAAGAAAGCTAAGGTAACTGAGCTAAACGACTACCGCCCCGTAGCACTCACTTCCGTCATCATGAAGTGCTTTGAGAGACTAGTCAAGGACCATATCACCTCACCCTACCGGACACCCTAGACCCACTCCAATTTGCTTACCGACCCAATAGGTCCACAGACGACGCAATCGCAACCACACTGCACACTGCCCTAACCCATCTGGACAAGAGGAATACCCATGTGAGATGCTGTTCATCGATTACAGCTCAGCATTTAACACCATAGTACCCTCCAAACTCGTCATCAAGCTCGAGACCCTGGTCTCGACCCCGCCCTGTGCAACTGGGTCCTGGACTTCCTGACGGGCCGCCCCCAGGTGGTGAGGGTAGGTAACAACATCTCCACCCCGCTGATCCTCAACACTGGGGCCCCACAAGGGTGCGTTCTGAGCCCTCTCCTGTACTCCCTGTTCACCCACGACTGCGTGGCCATGCACGCCTCCAACTCAATCATCAAGTTTGCGGATGACACTACAGTGGTAGGCTTGATTACCAACAACGACGAGACGGCCTACAGGGAGGAGGTGAGGGCCCTCGGAGTGTGTGTCAGGAAAATAACCTCACACTCAACGTCAACAAAACAAAGGAGATGATTGTGGACTTCAGGAAACAGCAGAGGGAGCACCCCCCTATCCACATCGACGCGGTCAGTAGTGGAAAGTGGAAAGTGTTTTAAGTTCCTCGGTGTACACATCACGGACAAACTGAATTGGTCCACCCCACACAGACAGCGTTGTGAAGAAGGCGCAGCAGCGCCTCTTCAACCTCAGGAGGCTGAAGAAATTCGGCTTGTCACCAAAAGCACTCACAAACTTCTACAGATGCACAATCGAGAGCATCCTGTCGGGCTGTATCACCGCCTGGTACAGGCAACTGCTCCGCCCACAACCGTAAGGCTCTCCAGAGGGTAGTGAGGTCTGCAGAACGCATCACCGGGCAAACTACCTGCCTCCAGGACACTACACCACCGATGTCACAGGAAGGGCATAAAAATCATCAAGGACAACAACCACCCAAGCCACTGCCTGTTCACCCCGCTATCATCCAGAAAGGCGAGGTCAGTACAGGTGCATCAAAGCAGGGACCGAGAGACTGAAAAACAGCTTCTATCTCAAGGCCATCAGACTGTTAAACAGCACCACTAACATTTAGCGGCCGCTGCCAACATACTGACTCAACTCCAGCCACTTTAAAAATGGGAATTGATGGAAATTATGTAAAAATGTACCACTAGCCACTTTAAACAATGCCACTTAATATAATGTTTACATACCCTACATTACCCATCTCATATGTATATACTGTACTCTATATCATCTACTGCATCTTGCCATCTTTATGTAATACATGTACCACTAGCCACTTTAAACTATGCCACTTTATGTTACATACCCTACAGTACTCATCTCATATGTATATACCGTACTCTATACCATCTACTGCATCTTGCCTATGCCGTTCTGTACCACCACTCATTCATATATCTTTATGTACATATTCTTTATCCCTTTACACTTGTGTGTGTGTATAAGGTAGTAGTTGTGGAATTGTGTAGTTAGATTACTTGTTGGTTATTACTGCATTGTCGGAACTAGAAGCACAAGCATTTCGCTACACTCGCATTAACATCTGCTAACCATGTGTATGTGACTAATAAAATTGATTTGATTTGATAATGACATGATGGTTATACCAGGCTGCTATACTAAGTCTACTAATGATAATGACATGATGGTTATACAAGGCTGCTATACTAAGTCTACTAATGATAATGACATGCATGATGGTTTAACAAGGCTGCTATACTAAGTATACTAATGATAATGACATGATGGTTATACAAGGCTGCTATTACTAAGTCTACTAATGATAATGACATGATGTTATACAAGGCTGCTATACTAAGTCTACTAATGATTTTTTTATTTTTTACCGTTATTTTACCGTTATTTTACCAGGTAAGTTGACTGAGAACACGTTCTCATTTGCAGCAACGACCTGGGGAATAGTTACAGGGAGAGGAGGGGGATGAATGAGCCAATTGTAAATTGGGGATTATTAGGTGACCGTGATGGTTGAGGGCCAGATTGGGAATTTAGCCAGGACACCGGGTTAACACCCCTACTCTTACGATAAGTGCCATGGGATCTTTAATGACCTCAGAGAGTCAGGACACCCGTTTAACGTCCCATCCGAAAGACGGCACCCTACACAGAGCAGTGTCCCCAATCACTGCCCTGGGGCATTGGGATCTTTGTTTAGACCAGAGGAAAGAGTGCCTCCTACTGGCCCTCCAACACCACTTCCAGCAGCACCTGGTCTCCCATCCAGGGACTGACCAGGACCAACCCTGCTTAGCTTCAGAAGCAAGCCAGCAGTGGTATGCAGGGTGGTATGCTGCTGGCAGGAATAAGACATGATGGTTATACAAGGCTGCTATACTAAGTCTACTAATGATATAAGTAATGTCATTATCATATGGATAATAATAATAATAATGAGATTGACAAAGGAGCGTTGTTATTTTTGGACAATTTGAACATTAAATATAAATAAATACCAGAGAGGCTGTTCTAACAACAAGTGTAAAGCTGTTTATTACAGCTGAGCAAAGATGAAAAACAACAGAATTTGTGAAATTGTTTACTTGACATGTGGTTGCGTGAGGCTTGGTGCTCACGGAATCAGTAGGCTATTAAACACTCCAACAGGATCTGTCTTATTCCTGTAGATAACACTACCAGTCAAAAGTTTGGACACCTTCTCATTCCAGGGTTTCTATTTCATTTTTACTATTTTCTACATTGTAGAATAATAGTGAAGACAAACTATGAAATAACACATTCGGAATCATGTAGTAACTAAAAAGTGTTAAACAAATCAAAATATATTTTATATTCTTCAAAGTAGCCACCCTTTGATGACAGCTTTGCACACTCTTGGCATTCTCTCAACCAGAGAAATTAGGTATTCACCTGGAATGCTTTTCCAAAAGTCTTGAAGGAGTTCCCACATATGCTGAGCCCTTGTTGGATGCTTTTCTTTCCCTCTGCGGTCCAACTCATCTCAATTTGGTTGAGGGATTTGGAGGCCAGGTCAACTGATGCCGCACTCCATCACTCTCCATCTTGATCAAATAACACTTACACTGCCTGGAGGTATGTTGCATCATTGTCTTGTTGAAAAACAAATGATAGTCCCATTAAGACCAAATCAGATGGGATGGCGTATAGCTGCAGAATGCTATGGTAGCCATGCTGGTTAAGTGCGTCTTGAATTCTAAATAAATCACAGACAGTGTCACCAGCAAAGCACCCCCCCACCATCACACCTCCTCCTCCATGCTTCACGGTGGGAACCACAAATGCGGATATCATCCATTCACCTACTCTGCATCTCAGCGGTTGGAACCAAAAATCTCACATTTGGACTCATCAGACCAAAGGACAGATTTCCACCGATCTAATGTCCATTGCTCGTGCTTCTTGGCCCAAGCAATTCTCTTCTTTTTATTGGTGTCCTTTAGTAGTGGTTTCTTTCCAGCAATTTAACCATGAAGGCCTGATTCACACAGTCTCCTCTGAACAGTTGATGTTGAGATGTGTCTGTTACTTGAACTCTGAAGCATTTATTTGGGCTGCAATTTCTGAGGCTGGTAACTAATTAACTTATCCTCTGCAGCAGAGGTAACTCTGGGTCTTCCTTTTATGTGGCGGTCCTCATGCGGCAGGTGGCCTGGCGGGTAGGAGTATTGGGCCAGTAACCGAAAGGTTGCTGGATCGAAGCCCCGAGCTGACAAGGTAAAAATCTGTCGTTCTGCCCCTGAACAAGGCAGTTAACTGTTCCCCGGGCGCCGATGATATGGATGTAGATTAAGGCAGCCCCCCGCACCTCTCTGATTCAGAGGGGTTGTATTAAATGCAGAAGACATTTCAATTGAATACATTCAGTTGTAAAAGTGACTAGGTATCCCCCTTTCCCCCATGAGAGACAGTTTCATCATAGCGCTTGATGGTTTTTGCGACTGCACTTGAAGAAACTTTCAAAGTTCTTTGACTGACATGTCTTAAAATAATGATGGACTTTCGCTTATTTGAGCTGTCCTTGCCATAATATGGACTTGGTCTTTTACCAAATACGGCTATCTTCTGTATACCACACCTACCTTGTCACAACACAACTGATTGGCTCAAACGCATTAAGGAAATAAATTCAACATTAACATTTAATTAGGCACACCTGTTAACTGAAATGCATTCCAGGTGACTAACTCATGAAGCTGGTTGAGGGAATGCCAAGAGTGTGCAAAGCTGTTAAGGTAAATGGTGGCTACTTTGAAGAATCTCAAATATATTTTTGTGTAACACTGCACGTCCAATGCTGATGTCGGATTGACCATGCAATGCACTCCCAATGCACGTCTCTCTACAGAATGCACTTCTCTCTACAGAATGCACTTCTCTCTACAGAATGCACTTCTCTCTACAGAATGCACTTCTCTCTACAGAATGCACTTCTCTCTACAGAATGCACTTCTCTCCCGGCAATTTGTGCACATTCATTGTTTCATAACTTCATTGTGTGAATTGTTTGCGTATATCAATTCCCCATGACATATTTCACCAGTAGAACATTTACCATTCATTCCTAATATACAATACGGTCATTTATTTTAATGCATTCAATATTATTCCAGTCTTCCTGTTCTCATTGTGGGAGTGAAACACAATTGTTTGCAGAGTGCACAACCTATGCTACACTAGTGAGAAACAAGTTTTGGTTAATTTAATTCCATTTACGAGTTCTGTCAATTTAGTCATTGTCTTTTGTTTGGCGCGCTCCTGTCAATGTTGTGTAAGGACGCACACGCATAGAAGTAGTCCTATAGACTCCCTGGCCAGCGGGGCAAATGTAGGCGTATAAATGTGCCCATTTGGGGATCTGATAGTATTTCTGATTGGCTTAACGCACCACCACTAATGAACTGTGGAGCTTCTCAAAGTAATGTTGTTTTCTTCACCTCAAGTAAACAAAGTCTGTTTTTACGTCGATTTAGAACTACAGTAATTCCTCAATGTATTTGAAAGATCTTTCCAGCTTTCTCCCTTTCAATAACCACTCAGCGTGAAAAGGGAACAATGTCAAGCTCTGATCCAGTGGAAACGTCATAAAATAGGCTTCTTATCAGTGCTTTACTAGGACTGAAATAGGTTCCGGTACTCATATTGGGTGCTGGTACTGTTTATATTTAGGTGCAGGAGCTCCACAATACCTTTGAGCTAACATTTTATAAGAGGAACAGGAGCTCAGGCAGTAGAATGTGAGGTGCCAGTACTCAGCTCCGATGAGCTCCTGCCCAAGTCAAGCACTGCTTCTTATCCCTTACGCAAGTTCTCTAGTGCAAGCTTTGGGCCAGACCCAAGTTAATACAATGTTTCAAGTTCATTGCAGACAGGCCATGTGTAGCCAATGTGATTTATATATATATATATTTTTTTAAATCAGGATATTTTCTACCTGCAGGCTGCAATGTTTTTATTTGTTGGCTTTAGGTAGACTGTTTACAATAGAAGTTACTTGTTAGGTTTGTATCATTTTCATAGAATTTTGATTAACCACATGACAATGATTTTGACACATGAAGACATCATTATAAAGTAAATGAAACGGTTTCATAACAGGCACGCACATCGCTAGGAATCGTAAGATAAATTGGCATTCCACATGAGGAAGATTACCGACTCCTCGTGTAGCCTATTACCAGCAAATTCAGGAGAGTAATGTCAGAATCTGCAAAAAGCCAGCAGGAGTGGGAGGAGAATAGCTGGGTCTGGATCTCTGGCTCCCTCTTGAGGCATAAAACCGTAAGCTTAAAGCATCAGACACGCTCAGTGCATATAGTTGATTTTATTAAAGCACATAGGGTATTTCTATATATGTAAAAATACACTTTTTTTTTGTTGAGCAATCGATTGGTTGAAAGAACAGACAATTTTCAGTCTACCAAGATTTTTTTTTTGTAGGGGACAGCCCTAAATGTAATGGAACTGGGTCACGATCAAGAGCTACGCCAAACAGAATCTGGCCTTGCAGGAGGTAGGTGGGGCAAATCTCCTTTAAACCCAGGAAGCAGCCATTTTTATTTAACCAGGTAGGCAAGTTGAGAACAAGTTCTCATTTACAATTGGGACCTGGCCAAGATAAAGCAAAGCAGTTCGACACATACAACAACACAGAGTTACACATGGAGTAAAACAAATATACAGTCAATAATACAGTAGAAAAAATAAGTATATACAATGTGAGAAAATTAGGTGAGATAAGGGAGGTAAAGGCAAAAAAAAGGCCATGGTGGCAAAGTAAATACAATATAGAAGTAAACACTGGAATGGTAGATTTGCAGTGGGAGAATGTGCAAAGTAAAGATAGAAATAATGGAGTGCAAAGGAGCAAAATAAATAAATAAATACAGTAGGGGGAGAGGTCGTTGTTTGGGCTATGTACAGGTGCAGTAATATGTGAGCTGCTCTGACAGCTGGTGCTTAAAGCTAGTGAGGGAGATAAGTGTTTCCAGTTTCAGAGATTTTTGTAGTTCATACCAGTCATTGGCAGCAGAGAACTGGAAGGAGAGGCGGCCAAAAGAAGAATTGGTTTTGGGGGTGACCAGAGAGATATACTTGCTGGAGCGCATGCTACAGGTGGGTGCTGCTATGGTGACCAGCGAGCTGAGGTAAGGGGGGACTTTACCTAGCAGGGTCTTGTAGATGACCTGGAGCCAGTGGGTTTGGCGACGAGTATGAAGCGAGGGCCAGCCAACGAGAGCGTACAGGTTGCAGTGGTTGGTAGTATATGGGGCTTTGGTGACAGTTGTTGTACATTTTTATTTAGACCTTTTTTAGGAGTAATGAACGTATTTTTAATATTAAAGCTGCAATATGTAACTTTTTTGGTGACCCACCAAACGCACATAGAAATTTGAGTTATAGATCGGTCATTAGCATTGAAAGCAAGTCTAGGAAGCGGTAAATCTGTTCTGTGTGCTATGTGTGCTTTTAGGCCGTCATTGTAAATAAGAATTTTCATAATAGACTTGCCTAGTTAAATAAAAATTCCCGTTCATAAGTTTTGTTTTTGTAACTTTTACTATTTGGTGTACAATCTGTGTAGGTAGCAAATACAGTACAGTGTGTGACAGGGGCAAACAAATATACACAATGTAGGCAGGTAACTTATATATCAAAAACAAATTGTCACCTGAAAGCCTTGTGATGCGTCAGTGATGACAGTTGGGCAAGGAACCCACTGCATGATCTTGAAATAAGAGCCATGGATGGACCCTTCTTGTTATACCTCAGAGGTTGGACCTTGTGAGAAGAGAAGAGGTTAGCTAACTATGCATGCATCGTTTTGCAAATGGTCAGCTAGTTAACATTGCTAGCTAGCTATCTAGTAATTGAACCGACAAGCATGGGTTATTAAAGCAAGTTTCAAATGAAAGCTACTAATTTCGCTATATCTAAGTGTTTCTGATTTTTGCTAGATAAAATAGAATAATTGCAGCTACCTTACAAGCTAGCTAGTTAGCAACTTTTCAAGAGCGCTCCATACAATGTCAAATACGTCATCAAACAGCGACCCAACTGATTACCAAACGCTTAGGAGCAAATGCGCACCACATTTCTTTTGTATTTTGTATCTTCTGATAAGAGCTTTTTTTTAGTTCATAGTCGATACTTTATAGATGATAGTCCCATTTTAGTTGATTACTTAATTAAAAAAGGACCATGAGGAAATGTATTGTAATGTGTCATAAAAACGCACTGGGTGACGAACCTGTTCTATTTATCCTATGTCTATGATTTTGGTACGCCCTGTTCATTTCAATGGGTACGCACCTCGCCTCATCCGATCCAACTCTTCTGCCTTGGTTAGCTGCTGTGCTTGTAACTGGCTAGCGTTAGCTACTAAGCTCCTGCTTATCGTGTTTTTGACGAAGATCGAAAGAGTGCGTATGATTTGGAGGGACTATATTGTATTTTCTACCTGGGAATCCTACACGACTTGGATATAATACGAAGATTTTGGCCGTTTGGATCGTGGAGTTCGCTTGTCTTGACTGGTTTGGGAAAATCCACTGCCTATCAAATAACAGGTAAATCCATCGCTGTGCAGCGGCGTGAATCACAGTCCTTCACAGCGTTAGCTACGTAAAAGTCGTTAGCTGGGAAGCTACCTAGCTAAATCTTAAACTGTCATAAAACGTTATTTTTGATAGAAATCTAGCAAGCTACTGTCTAGCTAAACGTAAATTCGTGAAATAGCACGGTAACGTTAGGTTTAACAAGCGAGGTAACTAGATAACATCTCAAGCCTTGCCATGTTAACTATCTACGATATCGTAAGGATCTGACAGACAAAATGGGTGAGACGTGTCTTATGTTGACTAACGTTACTCAGTGAGAGAGTAAACAGAGAAAGACGCAAGACAGCTCAGGATTATTGTAATGTACATTACATCAGCGTGTCCTTGGTCATCGATGGCATTGGTAGCTACAACTAAGAAAGGTAGCTACAGTAACGTTATAACCTAAATCAAATAGGACAATGGTTTGGAAGATGGCTCATCCACAGATTAGTGATGATAATAGCTAGCTAACACGGCCTAATCCTTATAATTGACAATGTTCACACACTGGTTTCGTCTTGTGCTGCTACCGTTACTCGGTGTGTATTTATTATTACTTTCATTATTAACTACTTGTTTTAGTTCTCTATTTCTACATTTTCTTTCTCTCTGCATTGTTGGGAAGGGCCCGTAAATAAGCGTTTCACTGTTCGTCTACACCTGTTGTTTACGAAGCATGTGAATAAAAAATAGATGTTATTTGATAACAATGCGTTTTATTCGTCATTGCACAGGCCCAATCTGCAGTTTCTATGACAGTTTCGCCAGGGTTCCCATAGTGACAGAGAGGGGAAAGCCGTACCCAGGCTGTCACTCATGCTATGGGAATGCTCTGTCAGGCCAAGGAAGTAGAGAATAGCTGAGTAGGCTACTATAATTTAGTACTATTTGCTAGTGAAACCAATAACAGATGTAGCCTAGGAACTGTACTTCTGGTCTAGGGCATTAGTGCGGCTTTTTAATGCTGAGCCTTCCTTCACTAACACCCAGCACCCAGGACCAGAGCTACTGAAGCCAATGCTCCTTTGAACGTCCAGACAATTCCCCGATACAGAGGCTGAATATGAGACGGCCCGGTTACCCAAACTCCTTGCTACGGCACGCCCACGGACATTAGTTTATTATCCGCAATGACTCTGGATCTGAGTACCTTCCCAGGACGATTTCTAGAGTGAAAATGCGTCTGATTTGTCCCAGAAACCGGTGGATTGGGCCAGAGACAGAACACGCGCGGGTAAAGCGGCGTGTTGAAAACGTACCATTGCCTTTGATACTCTGCATTGTTAGAGATAATCCACTCTCCGATTACATTGTTTTGTCCAACACCCCTACATTATTTTATTTTTGGGGGGGAGGGCTGCCGCTCCATTTATTAAAATCACATTTTAACCAACACAATCAATTTTTGTGACTACCTGGACTTGGTTTTGAAATATTTCGTTTTGAAATATTGAAACCAAACCATATGATTTCAATGAAAAGTATTTTCATAAACAAGAGGAAAAGGTGAATGTAAGAAGTGCTCATTGTTTCATATAAACTACATGTCATATTCAACAGCATATAAACTACATGTCATGTTCAACAGCATATAAACACTCTAAATAGGTCAGGAGACACACAGGGACACTAAGAAGGAACGGAAATTAATTATTTAGGCTATATTATTTCAATTATTTCAAGGCTGTGGCATACAAGCATTTCGCTACACCCACAATAACATGTGCTAAACATGTGTATGTGACAAATACAATTTGATTTGATTTACAAATAAATAAATTGTGAACCATTTCAGGCTGGCAGGGACAGAGCGCTCAGCATTTAAACATTTAGTTGTATTAAATCATTGTAGTCGATAAGTTGCACATATAGGCTGTGACTTACTTAGAATGAAATACAAATTTAAATGAAAAAATGTCTTATTAGCCTCCATCTACAGTGCCTTTTTATATTCATTTTTAGAAACATTGAGTTTGGCCAGAGTCTGTGGCTTCAGGCTCATGCGATGGTACCTGGAGAGCAGGCCAGCAGCTGAGAATACCCTTTCAGCGCCTGCAGAGCCACTGGGGATGCTAAACACCATTTGGGCCACTCTGGGACGTGTAGTTCTTTTAAAACCATTTTTTCTGTAGGCAGGTCTAAAGAATTTTAGGTAAAAGAACTATCAAAATGGAGGTAATATGCCTTGCCTATTGGGCCCAAATCAATGATGGCCTATTGTGTATATAGATAACAGAATGAAAATGAATGGAACTTTTAAGAGATCCGACTTTTTGTTTATAAATACTGCTACTGTGACACACTTAGCGAGCACACTTTCTGTTAGCATGTGCATGTAGTATGTACACCGTCATGCTTTCAGATACCTGTCTTTTCAACTTCCACAATGATTCTTGTGGACACAACATCACCACACTCCCTCACTTGCTCTTGGTCCTCCTCATCTTTTGTAAGTCACCTTGATTTTTCACCCGTGTGTTTTAGCACAGGTGAACTCTGTGAACTTAGTTTCTTTATGGAAATATGTAGTGAACTCTGTGACAGTAGCTAAAGCAACACACAAGTAGACTACAGATGCATGCTGGGCCAGGGCATGCCCTGAGGTCGTGAGGTGAGCGCTACTGGAGAGAAATTGGAGCGGGCGAGGAGGCCGACGCTCCAACCTTTTGGCGAAACTCGCTCCAAGCTCCAGTCAAATCGAGCATGTTCCACTCCTTTCTCCACTCCGCTCCGCTCACATACTCTGCTACCATCTAGCAGACGGAGACTGGTAGAAGCTGTTTATCTCCAGCGCCATCACTAGCTGGCTACAGCCCGGTACTCTGCTACCATCCTAGCAGACGGAGACTGGTAGAAGCTGTTTATCTCCAGCTCCATCACTAGCTGGCTACAGCCCGGTACTCTGCTACCATCTAGCAGACGGAGACTGGTAGAAGCTGTTTATCTCCAGCGTCCTCACTAGCTGGCTACAGCCCGGTACTCTGCTACCATCTAGCAGACGGAGACTGGTAGAAGCTGTTTATCTCCTGCGCCATCACTAGCTGGCTACAGCCCGGTACTCTACCTTGCACTTTAGAGACTGCTGCCTCATGTATATAGAGTCCTTGAACACTGGTCACTAACAATGTTTACGTACTGTTTTACCCACTTTATATGTATATACTGTATTCTAGTCATGGTTCATCCTATATAACTACTGCTGTACACACCTTTTCTATTCGTATACTGTCTATACTATTGATACACACCATTTTATTTATATAGCGCTATAGAGATATTGCGGACCCTGTCATTGCTCGTTCTGATACTTTTTTAAAGGTTCCTCGGTTCCTCTCGGTTCCTCTGGGTTCCTCTAGGTCGATCCTACAGGGTTGTAGTTATTCGGCATTCACTAGATGAAAACAGACTGAAACCGTGAACGACAAGGGCCTATATGAACGTTGCAATAAGAAACGTTTTGTTTTATTTTATCAAAACATTTTGCTCCACCGTGTGCCATCATGAATATGACGCCGCTCTCTCAACTGTCAAAACAACATTTTTCAATTGCAAGTATTCTACTAGCCAGGCAGGCAACTAGGGAAAGTAGATTGTCAATTGATGAGGACTTGGCCTATCAGAAATGGCTGCGGCTATTGACAATGGCAATCTATTGACAGTCTTGACTGTCTCTATGTACACAAGGAAAGAGTCAAATGTAACACTCTCCAAACAAGAAAAACAAAGTTGTCCAAATGCAAGTAATACGAGCCAATAGGCAGATTTCCATTGACCCAGGTTGATTCGACAAAAGCGATGTCGCAAAAAATATTGAAATTGCAGCTGTAGGATGACTTTTCTAAAGATCGACAAATGTTATCCGTTTGACGGGTGGATTTTTATTTTGTCTAACTTTCTTTGTCTGCGACAAATCATGATGGAAATTGTTGTTTTTCGAAATAAATGATCATTGCGAATAATTAGTTACCTCTCCTTCGACAGCACGAGAAGCAGTGCACAGTTTGCCTAGGCTGCCTGTGATTGTTTGGCATGCATAATGACTTGTCAGGGTTTCCGTTAGCTGGCAATAGACAGCTTTTTGGCTAGTTGTATTTTTAATTTTTTTAAATTATAATAATTGAAAGGCCAATAAATAAAACTGTTGCCGGGCAAAATTACTGGGAGAAAAAATATCTAAATGCAAAAATAATGCTTTTTATTAATTGATGGAAATGCCAGTCTATGTAAATATATTTGACCTTCGTGCTTATTGGTCTATAGGTTAATTTGCAGAAATAAAATCGGCCTGTTTTGTATGTTCATTAATCATTGTGTATCTTATTTATCCAACGTAACTATCACCGGTGCACAGCATACAGAGCCTATTTTGAGTGGGGTTTCTCCTGCTCAGCTGCTGGAGTAAAACATGTGCTTTTATAAGCCCGTTCATTGCGCAACAATTATAAATGCGATTGCGTGCAACATTTAAAAAAAGAGCTACTATTTTTATTTCTCAACTGGTAATTGAAGAACGCCTCCCATTCATCATTCAAGTGCAGGGCAACAGGCTATCAGATCTTCACCCACCACTTTACAATGTGAGCTGGAGGTCGAATGCATTTTGAAAACAAACCTAATTGTTAGAAACCTGAAGTGTTTGTTTTCATATTATGAGGCATGTCTTACCTTGCTTCTAAGTAGCCTACAGACAAAACCCCACCATGGAAACGTGGAGGCAATAATTGTATAAAGACTTCATAGGCGGTGTGTGAGTTTGAAGTTTGGGGAAGCTTACAATTTATTCTGACCGTTTCCACCGTTCTGTGTGCCAGTTGTGATTTTTTTTTTCATATCCAAATTTTCATAGAACAGTTTAATTTCAATAACAATGTTTTTCATTTCTCAATCATTGTCAAGTGGGTTAATCATTTAAATTTGAATGAAAATGATAAAAATCGGAAAAGTAACTGAAGCGAGATCCCCAGCCTCTCTGTTATGGACGTGTTGAATACACCGTGACCCGTTGGTGGCTGAAGGAACTCGTGGAACTCAACCTATAGGCCAATGCAGCAGTAGGACTATAATCTGTGAGTTTAATGCGCTCATTTACTAAGGTAAATGTACTACTGGTGATATATGTAATGGAATATTAAAATAGTTATTTTTTTCAAAAGGAACGAAGAATTCACACAATGAAACAATAAATGCACAAGATTGGCGGGAGAGAGACCGGCCTATATCTTCCTCTCCCCTTCTTGTCTCAACATGTTAAAATGATACTCCAGACACTTGAGCTTCACAGATCTAACTGACCGCTGCAACTCAATAATAAGCTATGCCTAATGCCAAGTGCGCTGCCCAAATAGGCATAGCCTACGAGCTTGTGATTTGAAACGATCCACAGCAATTGTTTTCAACAACCAATGATTATCGGTTCCTCTGTGGCTAAATCATGCTTTCTGGTGAGTTATTTTTAATCAATTTATTTCCATTTACTTCCCTACTTCCCATGTTCTATTGGTTACCATTTACTTCCCTATTGGAGCCACCGCTATGACATTTCTCTCCTGTTCTATTGGTTTTCATAATAACTTTCTATGGTTGTCCAGAAGCCAAAGGATCAATCCTGGTCATATTATCAACCCATCCTGGTTATATTATCAACCCATCCTGGTCATATTAACAACCCATCCTGGTTATATTATCAACCCATCCTGGTTATATTATCAACCCATCCTGGTCATATTACAACCCCACCTGGTCATATTAACAACCCATACCTGGTCCATATTAAACAACCCATCTGGTCATATTATATCAACCCATGCCTGGTCATATTATCAACCACATCCCTGGTCATATTACAACACCCAAAACCATCCTGGTCATATTAACAACCCATCCTGGTCATTAACAACCCATCCTGGTTCATTATCAACCCATCCTGGTCATATCATCAAACCCATCCTGGTTATATTATCAACCCATCCTGGTTAATATTATCAAACCCAGATCCTGGTCATATTATCTACACCATCCTGGTCATATTATCAACCCATCCTGGTCATATTATCAACCCATCCTGGTCATAAGAATCGAATCGAACAGATCTTTCCATCTCTTTCACATATGGAACCACTACCAGAGTGCTCTGGTTACAATGGTGTTTTCCTGCAAATGTTTGAAAATGACATTTTATGGCTTCTTCATTATATGAGTTGCATGTTCTGTTGAGCGTGCATTACCATCCTCTAAATGTTTCGTTGAGGTGCATTACATCCTCTAAATGTTCTGTTGAGGTGCATTACCATCCTCTAAATGTTCTGTTGAGATGCATTACCATCCTCTAAATGTTCTGTTAGGATCCATTACCATCCTCTAAATGTTTTGCTGAGGTGCATTACCATCCTCTAAATGTTTCTGTTGGGATGCATTACCATCCTCTAAATGTTCTGTTGAGATGCATTACCATCCTCTACAATGTTCTGTTGAGATGCATTGCCATCCTCTAAATGTTCTGTTGAGATGCATTACCATCCTCTAAATGTTCTGTTGAGATGCATCCATCCTCTGAAATGTTCTGTTGAGGTGCATTACCATCCTCTAAATGTTCTGTTGAGATGCATTACCATCCTCTAAATGTTCTGACAATTACCATCCTCTAATGTTTCTGCTGAGATGCATTACCATCCTCTAAATGTTCTGTTTGAGATGCATTACCATCCTCTACATGTTCTGTAGAGTGCATTACCATCCTCTAAATGTTCTGTAGAGATGCATTACCATCCTCTAAATGTTCTGTTGAGATGCATTACCATCCTCTAAAATGTCTGTAGAGGTGCATTAACCATCCTCTAAATGTTCTGATGAGATGCATTACCCATCTCTAAATGTTCTGTAGGGTGCATTACCATCCTCTAAATGTTCTGATGAGATGCATTATACATCCTCTAAATGTTCTGATGAGATGCATTACCATCCTCTAAATGTTCTGATGAGATGCATTACCATCCTCTAAATGTTCTGTAGAGGTGCATTACCATCCTCTAAATGTTCTGATGAGATGCATACCATCCTCTAAATGTTCTGTAGAGGTGCATTACCATCCTCTAAATGTTCTGGAGATGCATACCATCCTCTACAGTGTTCTGTTGGGGTGCATTACCATCCTCTAAATGTTCTGTTGAGATGCATTACCATCCTCTAAATGTTCTGCTGAGATGCATTACCATCCTCTAAAGTTCTGTTGAGGTGCATTACCATCCCTCTAAATGTTCTGCTGAGATGCATTACCATCCTCTAAATGTTCTGCTGAGATCATTACCATCCTCTAAATGTTCTGTTGAGATGCATTACCATCCTCTAAATGTTCTGCTGAGATGCATTACCATCCTCTAAATGTTCTGTTGAGATGCATTGCCATCGTCTAAATGTTCTGTTGGGATGCATTACATCCTCTAAATGTCTTGTTGGGATACATTACCATCCTCTAAATGTTCTGTTGGATACATTACCATCCTCTAAATGGGATTCCCTGTCATTCTGAGAACGTGGGTAATGGGTTATGCACCTAATGCATATGGGTCCGGTAAGTTTCTCAAAATGGCCGTCAATTTTAAATCTCCCGTCACGTTGTCTGGCGACACTTTTTCCTAACGAAACGCCTGGTCAGTTACGTGCTTAGCCCACACTGTAGGAGAGGTCCGAGTTCCACACCGAAGGAAGAGGTGCCGAGTTCCACACCGAAGGAGAGGTGCGCGTTCCACACGGAAGGGAGGTGCCGCGTTCGCAACACGGAAGGAGAGGTGCCGCGTTCCACACGGAAGGAGGTGCCGCGTTCCACACGGAAGGAGAGGTGCCGCGTTCCACCAGGAAGGAGAGGTGCCGCGTTCCACACGGAAGGAGAGGTGCCGCGTTCCACACGGAAGGAGAGTGCGCGTTCCACACGGAAGGAGAGGTGCCGCGTTCCACACGGAAGGAGAGGTGCCGCGTTCACACGGAAGGAGAGGTGCCGGTTCCACACGGAGGAGAAGGTGCCGCGTTCCACACGGAAGGAGAGGTGCCGCGTTCCACACGGAAGGAGAGGTGCCGCGTTCCACACGGAAGGAGAGGTGCCGCGTTCCACACGGAAGGAGAGGTGCCGCGTTCCACACGGAAGAGAGGTGCGCCGTTCCACACGGAAGGAGAGGGCCCCGCGTTCCACACTGAAGGAGAGGTGCCGCGTTCCACACTGAAGGAGAGGTGCCGCGTTCCACACTGAAGGAGAGGACACATCAGTCAAATGTGAGGTATTTTCAGAAGGTAGATAGTAATATGAGCTAAACATGTTAGTGAACTGACAATTCGTACCGTATTAATTAATTTTTCTGACCCGACGCATGCTACATTTGGATCAGTTGTTTCCCACGGACTGATGCACTCGTATCTTAACATTTTGAACTGGGAACGACGCGGTGAATCGTTGCTTCCCTAGTTATTACCATGAGAGATAACGCCTTGTAAAATACATACAGACGTCCATCCCTTTGGCTGAGAGGGACCTACCAATGTTCTACTTGTTTTCAGGAAAGTTCGATGAGGCTGTAGGGTCTTTTCCTCTATCTTAATCGGACAAGTTCGAGATAACGTCTTGTTAAAATACAAGCTTCCAACACAATTTTATCTGTGACTGGGGAACAGTTATTTACGGGCTAATGTTCGAAAAAAAATCAATAATATTTGAGGTCTGCTGTGATGATCATATCAGACCAGACCTCTGTTAGAAAACAGCTCTCAATGTTTCCTCTCACTGCTGCCCTGTTGCTGCCTGCAAACGCTTGTTTACTGTGTCTCCATTCTCCATTGTGTAGGAAGACGCAGCTGTGAAGATGGGCCTTATTCATTATGATGCAACGGAGAAAAAACGTTTTGCAACAGAAAGCGGCGGGGGGGGGGGAGCGAATGTTTTATTGGTACAAATTTAAGACCCTCCCTTTTTTTTTTTTTGCCTGTTTTCTTCAAGCACAGCTAGAGCATTGGACATGATTTCAAACACCTTTGAAGCCAGCTGTTACGTAATATCAGTCAGTTTACTTGGTCATATATAAACATGACCTAATCAGATCGTTATTGCTGTTCCAGCTGGCTGACAGGTGCTAGGTAGGTCATGTTAAAAAGGGTATAGTAACCTACTCAACCCGGATTATTAGTGCATAGTGAGTGACGTTCATTACTTCCTGGATATTAGCCTGTTATAGGCTGAGTGTATAAAACATTAAGAACACCTGCTCTTTCCATGACATAGGCTGACCAGTTGAATCCAGTTGAAAGCTATAATCCCTTATTAATGTCACCTGTTAAATCCACTTCTATCAGTGTAGATAAAGGGGAGGAGACGGTCTAAAGAGGAACTGTATATGTGTGTGCCTTTCAGAGGGTGACTGGACAAGACAAAATATTTTAAGTGCATTTGAACGGGGTGTGGTAGTAGGTGCCAGGCACACCGGTTTGTGTCAAGAACTGCAACGCTGCTGGGTTTTTCACGCTGAACAGTTTCCTGTGTTTATCAAGAATGGTCCACCACCCAAAAGACATCTAGCCAACTTTACACAACTGTGGGAAGCATTGGAGTCAACATGTACCAGCATCCCTGTGGAGTCAACATGGGCCAGCATCCCTGTGGAGTCAACATGGGCCAGCATCCCTGTGGAGTCAACATGGGCCAGCACCCTTTGTGGAGTCAACATGGGCCAGCACCCTGTGGAGTCACATGGGCAGCACCCTGTGGAGTCAACATGGCCGCATCCCTGTGGAGTCAACATGGGCCAGCATCCCTGTGGAGTCAACATGGGCCAGCATCCCTGTGGGTCAACATGGGCCAGCATCCTGTGAGTCAACATGGCCAGCATCCATGTGGAGTCAACATGGGCCAGCATCCATGTGGAGTCAACATGGGCAGCATCCCTGTGGAGTCAACATGGACAGCATCCCTGTGGAGTCAACATGGGCCAGCATCCCTGTGGAGTCAACATGGGCCAGCCCTCCCATGTGGAGTCAACATGGGGCCAGCATCCATGTGGAGTCAACATGGACCAGCATCCCTGTGGAGTCAACATGGACCAGCATCCCTGTGGAGTCAACATGGGCCAGCATCCCTGTGGCGTCAGTATGGGCCAGCATCCCTGTGGAGTCAACATGGGCCAGCATCCCTGTGGAACGCTTTCGACACCTCGTAGAGTCCATGGCCCAACGAATTGAGTCTGTTCTGAGTGACAAAGAGGGGGTGAAACTCAATATTAGGAAGGTGTTCTTAATGTTTTGTACACTCAGTGAAATATAGGTACATCAATTTAGCAGCTAGCAGGTGCCAGTAGAGGGACAATCAGGGTTGGGGTCAACTTATATTAAATTCAGGAGCTGAAATTCCAATTCTAATTCTCTGCAATGCTTTTCATTGTTGAACATTTTGTTATGGAATTTGGTTTACTCTCTGAATTGAATGGAATTGTAACGGAATTGAATCCAACCCTGGAGACAATAGCCTCTCAGCAAGTGAACCCATTCAATAACATTTCATGATGTGCACAGATGCATTGGACTGTTTGACAACATGTCATAGTTGAAATTATGAGTTGGCTGGCTGAGAATTCCAAGGTTGAAGACACATTTCTAGGGCTCTGACGGTCAGGTAATATTGGATGATGGTAATTGGCCAGTCAAATAACTGTTTTAATAGCAAACAACAATAAAAAATGTGGGAAAAAAACGTATTTTGACCGCATGTGCTGCCATAGAATGAATAGAACGGCGTCGCCATTCCAGTCAATGATGGCATAATGGGTTGACCGGTGGCTATTGCGAGTGTACCAATAGAAGCATAGCAGGAAGTAAAAGCAGGAAGTGTACCCATCAATGTGCTGTCGTTTGTTGATTCAACTTAACTGACATTACAAAACATTACATTCCATTGCATGTTTCACATCACTTAACATCATTTGAATGAACATTCTACATTACCATGGAAATGATTGCATCACAATACCAAGCACCCATTGTGAGTGGACCCATGCGTTTACAAGCCACATTTCCAGTCTTAGAGGTTCCTAGCCTGTTCTATTCATTCTATTTCTATGTTTACTGCTGTTGCATTGTGGGGTGGGGGGTGTTGCCTAGGCAACTGAAGATTAGTTTGCTACAAGACCTTGCTTGTTTCAGCAAGGAGCAACAAAGCTTCATCATGTTGTTAAGAGTCCATGTTACCACAGAAATGGACTCAATGGACTTTTATTGGTCACATTCACATGGTTAGCCGATGTTAATGCGAGTGTAGCGAAATGCTTGTGCTTCTAGTTCCAACAGTGCAGTAATATCTAACAAGTAATCTAACAATTCCCCAACAACTACCGAATACACAAATCTAAAGGGAGGACTAAGAATATGTACATATAAATATGGATGAGTGGCATAAGGCATGGTTCAGTATAAGGTACAGTATATACATATGAGATGAGTAATGTAAGATATGTTAACATTATTAAAGTGGTCAGTGATAGGAGTCTATGTAGGCAAGAGTCTCTTTGAGTTAGTGATGGCTGTTTAGCAGTCTGATGGCCTTGATAGAAGCTGTTTTTAAGTCTCTCGGTCCCAGCTGTGATGCACCTGTACTGTCCTCGCCTTCTGGATGACAGCGGGGTGAACAGGCAGTGGCTCGGGTGGTTGATGTCATTGATGATATTTTTGGCCTTCCTGTGACATCGGGTGGTGTAGGTGTCTTGTAGGTTTGCCCCCGGTGATGCGTTGTGCAGACCGCACCACCCTCTGGAGAGCCTTACGGTTGAGGGCAGTGCAGTTTGCCATACCAGGCGGTGATACAGCCTGACAGGATACTCTCAATTGTGCATCTGTAAAAGTTTGTAAGGGTTTTAGGTGACAAACCAAATTTCTTCAGCCTTCTGAGGTTGAAGAGGCGCTGTTGCCCCTTCTTCACCACGCTGTCTGTGTGGGTGGACCATTTCAGTTGGTCAGTGATGTGTACGCCGAGGAACTTAAAACGTTCCACCTTCTCCACTGCTGTCCCGTCGATGTGGATGGGGGGGTGCTCCCTCTGCTGTTTCCTGAAGCCCACAATCATCTCCTTTGTTTTGTTGACGTTGAGTGAGAAGTTTTTTTTCCTGACACCACACTCCGAGTCTCGTCATCGTTGTTGGTAATCAAGTCCACTATCGGCTGTGGAGAGCGTGATCACACAGTTTTCCGGAACAGCTGGTGCTCTCATGCATGTTTCAGTGTTATTTGCCTCGAAGCGAGCATAGAAGTAGTTTAGCTGTCTGGTAGGCTCGTGTCTCTGGGCAGCTCTAAGCTGTGCTTCCCTTTGTAGTATGTAATGGTTTGCAAGCCCCGCCACATCCGACAAGCGTCAGAGCCGGTGTAGTACGATTCGATCTTAGTCCTGTATTGAAGCTTTGCCTGTTTAATGATTCGTTGGAGGGCATAGCGGGATTTCTTATAGGCTTCCGGGTTAGAGTCCTGTTCAGAGTCCTGCTTGGCATCTCTAGCCTTTAGCTCAGTGCGGATGTTGCCTGTAGTCCATTGCTTTTGGCTGGGGTATGTACGTACGGTCACTGTGGGGATGACATCTTCAATGCACTTCTTAGCCAATGACTGATGTGGTGTACTCCTCAATGCCATCGGAGGAATCCCAGAACATATTCCAGCTGTGCTAGCAAAACATTCCTGTAGCTTAGCATCTGCTTCATCTGACCACTTTTTTTATTGATCGAGTCACTGGTGCTTCCTGCTTACATTTTTGTTTATAAGCAGGAATCAGGAGGATATAATTATGGTCAGATTTGCCAAATGGAGGGCGAGGGAGAGCTTTGTACGCGTCTCTGTGTGTGGAGTAAAGGTGGTCCAGAGTTTTTTTTTCTTATTTTTTTTCTCCCCCTTCTGGTTGCACATTTAACGTGCTGATAGAAATTTGGTAAAACGTATTTAAGTTTCCCTGCACTGAAGTCCCCAGGTACTAGGAGCGCCGCCTGGGTGAGCGTTTTCCTCTTTGCTTATGGAGGAATACAGCTCATTCAGTGTGGTCTTAGTGCCAGCATCAGTCTGTGGCAGTATGTAGACAGCTATGAAAAATACAGATAAATTCTCTAGGTAGATAGTGTGGTCTTCAGTTTATCATGAGATACTCTACCTCGGGTGAGCAAAACCTCGAGACTTCCTTAGATATCGTGCACCAGCTGTTATTTAGAAAAATACATAGTCCGGCGCCCCTTGTCTTACCAGACGCCGCTGGTCTGTCCTGCCTATAAAGCGTATAACCAGCCAGCTGTATGTTGATAGTGTCGTCGTTCAGCGACGACTCCGTGAAGCATAAGATATTACGGTTTTGAATGTCCCGTTGGTAGTTTAATCTTTCTCGTAGGTCGCTGATTTACATTTCCGAAGATAGCACGTTTGCTAGCAGAATGGAAGGAAGTGGGGGTTTATTCGATCGCCTACACATTTTTAGAAGGCAGCCAGTCCTCCCTTTTTCTCCCCCTTCTCTTCACGCAAATCACAGAGATCTGGGCCTGTTCCCGAGAAAGCAGTATATCGTTCGCGTCGGGGTCGTCTGACTCGTTAAATGAAAAAAAGGATTCTGCCAGTCCGTGGTGAGTAATTTCTAGGCTGATGATAATCTAGAAAAGGGCTGAATAGGAGCTATTGGCCTTGTGGGTCAATTCATAGCCTGTCAATCATTTAAGGACATCAACACTACTGCTGTACAAAGCTAGGTCTTGAGTTAACCTAGTAGCACAGAGGTGTATACCACAAAGCAGGATCAAGGAGTTATCCTACTAACTTGCCTAAATATTATAACGTTTGATAAAAAATAAAAAATAAATAAATTAGCCATTTTCTACTTAATTCAACACCAAGGACATATATCTGTAGCTTTCTTTACGAACCAGAAAATCTATAGTTATTTCTCGTAGCTGGCTAACTCATTGATCATGCTTTGTAGTAGATCCCTCTGGATTACCACGATGTCACACAACTGGAGGCTAATCAGTTGAGTGTTTAGAAAACCTTCAAGATATTTGATAAGGGTCCAATCCAGCCATACAGTCAGTGAATCCCTTCCAGCCCATACTGGGGGGAGATGTTTCTAGTGAAGTGACCAGAGAGGTAAACACACTGTTTTAGCAACATTGAAGTGACCAGAGAGGTCAACACACTGTTTTAGCAACATTGAAGTGACCCTCTAATGAAGTGATACACTTTTTTTTGTTTGTTGTTGTTGTAAAGGTACAATCTGCAATATTTACAGCTGTTAGCTCACATGGTCATTTCAATTACCTGAACGCTCATATTACGCAAGACAAGAGGTTAGCAGTCTTTTCAAACAACCGTAGGCCTATATTTTGGGGTTATGATGGGGCAAGACAGTTAGGCTATATTTGGCTCATAAGGCATGTTCTTCAAGACTGCTAACTTCTTGTCTTGGGTAATTGGACTGATTGGGCAGTCGTTATATAAGGTGATCTTGCCCAGGCAGCCTGTCTGTCTTGTTTTCATTCTGTCCTGCGGCTCTGGAGAAGAAGTTTGCTACTTTCTTTATGCACTAGACTACATGGATATCCTGGTCCCAGCGGGTTCTAACTCTGGTCCCAGCGGGTTCTAACTCTGGTCCCAGCGGGTTCTCACTCTGGTCCCAGCGGGTTCTAACTCTGGTCCCAGCGGGTTCTCACTCTGGTCCCAGCTGATTCTAACTCTGGTCCCAGCWMATTCTCACTCTGGTCCCAGCTGATTCTCACTCTGGTCCCAGCTGATTCTCACTCTGGTCCCAGCTGGTTCTAACTCTGGTCCCAGCTGGTTCTCACTCTGGTCCCAGCTGGTTCTCACTCTGGTCCCAGCTGATTCTCACTCTGGTCCCAGCTGGTTTCTCACTCTGGTCCCAGCTGGTTCTGGTCAGCTCACTGGTCCCAGCTGGTTCTCACTCTGGTCCCAGCTGGTTCTCACTCTGGTCCCAGCTGATTCTCACTCTGGTCCCAGCTGGTTCTCACTCTGGTCCCAGCTGGTTCTCAACTCTGGTCCAGCTGGTTCTCACTCTGGTCCCAGCTGATTCTCAACTCTGGTCCCAGCTGATTCTCACTCTGGTCCAGCTGATTCTCACTGGTCCAGCTGATTCTCACCTCTGGTCCCAGCTGATTCTCACTCCTGGTCCCAGCTGATTCTCACTCTGGTCCAGCTGATTCTCACTCTGGTCCCAGCTGATTCTCACTCTGGTCCCAGCTGATTCTCACTCTGATTCTCACTCTGTCCCAGCTGATTCTCACTCTGTTTCCACTCTGGTCCCAGCTTGATTCTCACTCTGGTCCCAGCTGATTCTCACTCTGATTCTCACTCTGGTCTCAGCTGATTCTACTCTGGTCCCAGCCGATTCTAACTTTGGTCCCCGCTGATTCTCACTCTGGTCCCAGCTGATTCTCACTCTGGTCCCAGCTGATTCTCACTCTGGTCCAGCTGATTCTCACTCTGGTCCCAGCTGATTCTCACTCTGATTCTCACTTTGGTCCCCGCTGATTCTCACTCTGGTCCCAGCTGATTCTCAATCTGATTCTCACTCTGGTCCCAGCTGATTCTCACTCTGATTCTCACTCTGGTCCCAGCTGATTCTCACTCTGGTCCCAGCTGATTCTCAATCTGGATTCTAACTCTGGTCCCAGCTGATTTCTCACTCTGGTCCCAGCTGATTCTCACTCTGGTCCCAGCTGATCTCACTCTGGTCCCAGCTGATTCTCAATTCGATTCTCACTCTGGTCCCAGCTGATTCTCACTCTGGTCCCAGCTGGTTCTAACTCTGGTCCCAGCTGATTCTCACTCTGGTCCCAGCTGATTCTCACTCTGGTCCCAGCTGATTCTCACTCTGGTCCCAGCTGATTCTCACTCTGGTCCCAGCTTGATTCTCACTCTGGTCCCAGCTGATTCTCACTCTGATCTCCACTCTGTCCCAGCTGATTCTCACTCTGATTCTCACTCTGGTCCCAGCTGATTCTCACTCTGATTCTCACTCTGGTCCTCAGCTGATTCTCACTCTGGTCCCAGCCGATTCTAACTTTGGTCCCGCTGATTCTCACTCTGGTCCCAGCTGATTCTCAC
The DNA here is from genome assembly GCF_002910315.2 of Salvelinus sp. IW2-2015. Lineage (NCBI taxonomy): Eukaryota > Metazoa > Chordata > Actinopteri > Salmoniformes > Salmonidae > Salvelinus > Salvelinus sp. IW2-2015. The sequence continues at coordinate 80,668 of NW_019943463.1, read as the reverse complement.
TCTGGTCCCAGCTGATTCTCACTCTGATTCTCACTCTGGTCCCAGCTGATTCTCACTCTGGACCCCACTGATTCTCACTCTGGTCCCAGCTGATTCTCACTCTGGTCCCAGCTGATTCTCACTCTGATTCTAACTCTGTCCAGCTGATTCTAACTTTGGTCCCCGCTGATTCTAACTCTGGTCCCAGCTGATCTCCAATCTGATCTCACTCTGGTCCCAGCTGATTCTCACTCTGGTCCCAGCTGATTCTAACTTTGGTCCCCGCTGATTCTAACTCTGGTCCCAGCTGATTCTCACATCTGATTCTCACTCTGGTCCCAGCTGAATTCTCACTCTGATTCTCACTCTGGTCCCAGCTGATTCTAACTCTGGTCCCAGCTGATTCTCACTCTGATTCTCACTCTGGTCCCAGCTGATTCTAACTCTGGTCCCAGCTGGTTCTAACTCTGGTCCCAGCTGATTCTAACTCTGGTCCCAGCTGATTCTCACTCTGGTCCCAGCTGATTCTCACTCTGATTCTCACTCTGGTCCCCGCTGATTCTCACTCTGATTCTCACTCTGGTCCCCGCTGATTCTAACTCTGGTCCCAACTCTCGACCAGACGGTTCAAAACAGAGAACCGAACTAGTTAGTAGGCTGCATCGATACTTGAGTGACTGTAGACCAACAGGCTGCTACAGGTTTATAGGCCCACAGGCTGCTACAGGCTACATGTTTATAGGCCAGTCAGGACAAGACAGCGATGGAGTTACAGTGGGGTGAAATACTCCTTCAAGAGATGGTTCACTCCAATCATGTCTGAGTATTCCGCTCAACAAACCTTTTCTTAGCCTCATTGTTCTCACCCATTCCATTCTATCAAGCCCGGGGATGGGCAACTCCAGTCCTCTGGTCGTGTCCCACTTTTCTCCATCCCTAGCAAACATAGATGATTTTAAACAAATTACGTTCTAAACTGAATCTCATGATCATGATTAGTTGATTATTGGAGTCAGGTGTGTTGGCTGGGGCAAAAGAGACAACTCCAGTCCTCGGGGGCCTGATTGGGTTCACTCCAAACCTAATCTAACACACCTGATTGGGTTCACTCCAAACCTAATCTAGCAAACCTGATTGGGTTCACTCCAAACCTAATCTA
>NW_019943463.1:73799-78769 GCF_002910315.2 Salvelinus sp. IW2-2015 | reverse complement strand
AGAGAAACGTCCTGTAGGTTTTAACTCCAACCCTGTTCCTGGAGAGATACCCTCCTGTAGGTTTTAACTCCAACCCTTCCTGGATGACCCTCCTGTAGTTTTCATCTCTCCAGGAACAGGGTTGGAGTTAAAACCTACAGGAGGGTATCTCTCCAGGAACAGGGTTGGAGTTAAAACCTACAGGAGGGTTTCTCTCCGGGAACAGGGTTGGAGTTAAAACCTACAGGAGGGTATCTCTCCAGGAACAGGGTTGGAGTTGAAACCTACAGGAGGGTTTCTCTCCGGGAACGGGGTTGGAGTTAAAACCTACAGGAGGGTATCTCTCCAGGAACAGGGTTGGAGTTGAAACCTTCAGGAGGGTATCTCTCCAGGAACAGGGTTGGAGTTAACCTTCAGGAGGGTATCTCTCCAGGAACAGGATTGTATCTCTCCAGGAACAGGATTGTGGACCCCTGATCAGGCTTATCCTCCCCAGCCCACAACACAGATTATTTTGAGCCAGTCAGGCCAGTAGATGAGCAATCAGCCCGTTGACTCTACCCATCTAGCAGACGGTGAATTTAGTTTAACCAGGGCTCAGCATGTGATTGTCTCCCTCATTGCCTCCATGCTCCTTTTGTTTGTAGTGTTGTGAGAATCTCTGGCGGAACGTGGCGGTGGCGTCATGGCAACAAGCTCCTGGTCAGATGGGCTAGCTTGGTGACGATGGTAGCTTAGTCACACTGTTTCCATGCGGAGTCATTCACAGGGTGTACTTACCTAGTATATCTGTGGTACCTAGCCTGTATATTTGTGGTACCTAGCCTGTATATTTGTGGTACCTAGCCTGTATATCTGTGGTACCGAGCCTATATATCTGTGGTACCTAGCCCTGTATATATGTGGTACCTAGCCTGCTGTGGTACTAAGCCTGTATATCTGTGGTACCGAGCCTATATATCTGTGGTACCTTGCCTGTATATCTGTGGTACCTAGCCTTGTATATCTGTGGTACCTAGCCCTGTATATCTGTGGTACCTAGCCTGTATATCTGTGGTACCGAGCCTATATATCTGTGGTACCTAGCCTGTATATCTGTGGTACCTTGCAAAAGTATTTATCCCCCTTGGCGTTTTTACTATTTCGTTGCATTACAACCTGTAATTTAAATGGATTTATATTTGGATTTCATGTAATGAACATACACATAATAGTACTAATTGGTGAAGTGAAATGAAAAAAATAAGTTGTTTAAAAAATTCTAAATATGACCAAGTGGTGCGTGCATATGTATTCACCCCCTTTGCTATGAAGCCTCTAAATAAAATCTGGTGCAACCAATTACCTTCAGAAGTCACATAATTAGTTAGATTGCACACAGGTGGACTTTATTTAAGTGTCACATGATCTTCACATGATGTTCAGTATATTTAACCTGTTCTGAAAGCCCAAAGGCTGCAACACCACTAAGCAAGGGCACCTCCATGAAGACCAAGGAGCTCTCCAAACAGGTCAGGACAAAGTTGTGGAGAAGTACAGATCAGGGTTGGGTTAAAAAAATATCTGAAACTTTGAACATCCCACGGAGCACCATTTAAATCCATTATTAAAAAATGGAAAGAATATGGCACCACAACAAACCTGCCAAGAGGGGCGCCACCAAAACTCACGGACCAGGCAAGGAGGCATTATCAGAGAGGCAACAAAGAGACCAAAGATAACCCTGAAGGAGCTGCAAAGCTCAACAGCAGAGATTGGAGTACCTGTCCATAGGACCACTTTAAGCACATACACCCACAGAGCTGGGCTTTAGAGAGAGAGTGGCCAGAGAAAAGGTACCTAGCCCATGTACCTGAGGTACCTGGCCCATGTATCGGAGTTACCTAGCCCATGTATCGGAGTTACCTAGCCCAGTGACCTGAGGTACCTGGCCCCATGTACCTGAGGACCTGGCCCCATGTATCTGAGGTACCTAGCCCATGTATCTTGAAGGTACCTGGCCCCGTGTATCTGAGGTACCTGCCCCGTTCTGCCTCCGTATCTGAGGTACCTGGCCCCGTGTATCTGAGGTACCTGGCCCCGTGTATCTGAGGTACTGGCCCCGTGTATCTGAGGTACCTGGCCCCGTGTGTCTGAGTACCTGCCCGTGTTCTGAGGACCTGGCCCCGTGTGTCTGAGGTACCTGGCCCCGGGTGTCTGAGGTACCTGGCCCCGTGTGTCTGAGGTACCTGGCCCCGTGTGTCTGAGGTACCTGGCCCCCGTGTCTGAGGTACCTGGCCCCGTGTATCTGAGGTACCTGGCCCCGTGTATCTGAGGTACCTGAGCCCTGTATCTGAGGTACCTGAGCCCGTGTATCGAGGTACCTGAGCCCGTGTATCTGAGGTACCTGAGCCCGTGTATCTGAGTACCTGCCCCGTTCTGAGGTACTGAGCCATGTGTCTAGAGTACCTGAGCCCATTGTCTGAGGTACCTGAGCCCATGTGTCTGAGGTACCTGAGCCCATGTATCTGATACCTGGCCCCATGTCTGGTTACCTAGCCATGGTTCTGAGTCTACCATGTTCTGAGTACCTGAGCCCATGTATCTGAGGTACCTGACCCATGTATCTGAGGTACCTGAGCCCATTATCTGAGTACCTGACCATGTATCTGAGGTACCTGAGCCCATGTATCTGAGGTACCTGTGGCCCATGTATCTGAGGTACTTAGGCCCTGTATCTGAGGTACCTTGAACCATGAACTGACATGTTGTCCACCCAATCAAAGGATCAGAGAATGAATCTAGTACTGAAAGCAGAAGCTACAGCTAGCTAGCACTGCAGTGCATTAAACTGTGGTGAGGAGTAGAAAGACAATAGTTGATTTTCTTTTTTTTTCTTTTTTTTTTACGATTTATTTCCCCCCAAAATTGGAGATAGATTTCGTTATTATTTTCACTTACTCAGCTAGCTAGTTTAGCTCAACAACCTGACTCAAACAGAGAGGAATGCTATTTATGTTAGCTAGCTGACTAAGACTATTCTTATCAACACTGGAACTCATCAGTCAAAGGAAAGCTTTTGCTTTTTATTAATTTATTGCCACAGGACCCGCCGGAGTAACTGCTAAACTGCTTGCTGTACTACTTGATTGTAGCGGGTTTACGAACTCATTAGTTCGTTGAACAGTTGCTGACAGAGGGTTGTTTGTGACTTTCATAAAAGTCCCTCTGTCTCCTTCTGCATATTAGATTTGTGAAATATGTTGATGACAGCTGGGAACATCTTCCCTGTGTCCCAGATGGCACCCTGTTCCCATGTAGGCTCCCTGTTCCCTATGTAGGCTCCCTGTTCCCTATGTAGGCTCCCTGTTCCCTATGTAGGCACCCTGTTCCTATGTAGGTCCCTGTTCCCTATGTAGCTCCATGTGTCCCAGATGGCACCTGTTCCCTATGTAGCTCCCTGTTCCTATGTAGGCTCCCTGTTCCCTATGTAGGCTCCCTGTTCCCTAGTAGCTCCCTGTTCTAGTAGGCTCCTGTTCCCTATGTAGGCTCCCTGTTCCCTATGTAGGCTCCCTGTTCCCTATGTAGGCTCCCTGTTCCCTAGTAGGCTCCTGTTCCTATGTAGGCCCCTTTCCCTATGTACACCCTGTTCCCTATGTAGCACCCTGTTCCCTATGTAGGCACCCTGTTCCCTATGTAGGCCCTCCCTGTTCCCTATGTAGGCTCCCTGTTCCCTATGTAGGTCCCTTCCCTATGTAGGCCCCTGTTCCCTATGTAGGCACCCTGTTCCCTATGTAGGCCACCCTGTCCCTATGTAGGCACCCTGTTCCCTATGTTAGGCACCCTGTTCCCTATGACCCTCCCTATGTAGGCTCCCTGTTCCCTCCCTGTTCCCTATGTAGGCTCCCTGTTCCCTATGTAGGCACCCTGTTCCCTATGTAGGCTTCCCATGTAGTCCTGTTCCCTAGTAGGCTCCCTTGTCCCAGATCACCCTGTTCCTATGTAGGCTCCCTGTTCCCTATGTAGGCCCCTGTCCCTATGTAGGCTCCCTGTTCCCTATGTAGGCTCCCTGTTCCCTATGTAGGCTCCCTGTTCCCTATTTAGGCTCCCTGTTCCCTTGTAGGCTCCCTTGTCCCTATGTAGCACCCTGTTCCCTATGTAGGCACCCTGTTCCCTATGTAACCCGTTCCCTATGTAGCACCCTGTTCCCTATGTAGGCACCCTGTTCCCTATGTAGGCACCCTGTTCCCTATGTAGGCACCCTGTTCCCTATGAGGCACCCGTTCCCTATGTAGGCACCCTGTCCCTATGTAGGCACCCTGTTCCCTATGTAGGCTCCCTGTGTCCCAGATGGCACCCTGTTCCCTATGTAGCCCTGTTCTATAGGCTCCTGTTCCCTATGTAGCTCCCTGTTCCCTATGTAGGCTTCCCTGTTCCTATGTAGGCTCCCTGTTCCCTATGTAGGCTCCCTTTCCCTATGTAGGCTCCCTGTTCCCTATGTAGGCACCCTGTTCCCTATTGTAGGCACCCTGTTCCCTATGTAGGCACCCTGTCCCTATGTAGGCGCCCTGTTCCCTATGTAGGCGCCCTGTTCCCTATTAGGCGCCCTGTCCCTATGTAGGCGCCCTGTTCCCTATGTAGCGCCCTGTTCCCTATGTAGGCACCTGTTCCCTATGTAGGCTCCTGTGTCCCAGATGGCACCCTTTCCCTATGTAGGCTCCCTGTTCCCTATGTAGGCTCCCTGTTCCCTATGTAGGCGCCCTGTGTCCCTATGTAGGCGCCCTGTTCCCTATGTAGCGCCAGCCCTGTTCCCTATGTAGGCGCCCTTTCCTTATGTAGGCAACCCTGTTCCCTATGTAGGCTCCCTGTGTCCCAGATGGCACCCTGTGTCCCATGTAGGCTCCCTGCTTCCCTATGTAGGCTCCCTGTTCCCTATTAGGCTCCCTGTTCCCGAAATGTAGGCTCCCTGTTTCCTAGTAGGCACCCTGTTCCCTATGTAGGCACCCTGTTCC
>NW_019943463.1:68310-73661 GCF_002910315.2 Salvelinus sp. IW2-2015 | reverse complement strand
GCCCATGTATCTGAGGTACCTGGCCCCATGTGTCTGAGTTACCTGAGCCCATGTGTCTGAGTTACCTGAGCCAGTATCTGAGTACCTGAGCCCATGTATCTGAGGGTTACCTGAGCCCATGTATCTGAAGGTACCTGAGCCCATGTATCTTGAGTACCTGAGCCCATGTATCTGAGGTACCTGAGCCCATGTAATCTGAGGTACCTGGCCCATGTATCTGAGGTACTTAGGCCCTGTATCTGAGGTACCTTGAACCATGAACTGACATGTTGTCCACCCAATCAAAGGATCAGAGAATGAATCTAGTACTGAAAGCAGAAGCTACAGCTAGCTAGCACTGCAGTGCATAAACTGTGGTGAGGAGTAGAAAGACAATAGTGATTTTTCTTTTTTTTTTCTTTTTTTTTACGATTTAATTCCCCCCAAAATTGGAGATAGATTTCGTTATTATTTTCACTTACTCAGCTAGCTAGTTTAGCTCAACAACCTGACTCAAACAGAGAGGAATGCTATTTATGTTAGCTAGCTGACTAAGACTATTCTTATCAACACTGGAACTCATCAGTCAAAGGAAAGCTTTTGCTTTTTATTAATTTTTGTCCACAGGACCCGCCGGAGTAACTGCTAAACTGCTTGCTGTACTACTTGATTGTAGGGTTTACGAACTCATTAGTTCGTTGAACAGTTGCTGACAGAGGGTTGTTTGTGACTTTCATAAAAGTCCCTCTGTCTCCTTCTGCATATTAGATTTGTGAAATATGTTGATGACAGCTGGGAACATCTTCCCTGTGTCCCAGATGGCACCCTGTTCCCTATGTAGGCTCCCTGTTCCCTATGTAGGCTCCCTGTTCCCTATGTAGGCTCCCTGTTCCCATGGACCTGTTCCTATGTAGGCTCCCTGTTCCCTATGTAGGCTCCATGTGTCCCAGTGCACCCTGTTCCCTATGTAGGCTCCCTGTTCCCTATGTAGGCTCCCTTTCCTATGTAGGCTCCCTGTTCCCTATGTAGGCTCCTGTTCCTATGTAGCTCCCTGTTCCCTATGTAGGCTCCCTGTTCCCTATGTAGGCCCTGTTCCCTATGTAGGCTCCCTGTTCCCTATGTAGGCTCCCTGTTCCCTATGTAGGCACCCTTCCCCTATGTAGGCACCCTGTTCCCTATGTAGGCACCCTGTTCCCTATGTAGGCCCCTGTTCCCTATGTAGGCTCCCTGTTCCCTATGTAGGCTCCCTGTTCCCTATGTAGGCCCCTGTTCCCTATGTAGGCCCTGTTCCCCTATGTAGGCACCCTGTTCCCTATGTAGGCACCCTGTTCCCTATGTAGGCACCCTGTTCCTTGCCTTTCCCTTTAGCACCCTGTTCCCTATGTAGGCTCCCTGTTCCCTCCCTGTTCCCTATGTAGGCCCCTGTTCCCTATGTAGGCACCCTGTTCCCTATGTAGGCTCCCTTTCCCTATTAGGCTCCTGTTCCCTATGTAGGCTCCCTGTGTCCCAGATGGCACCCTGTTCCTATGTACGCTCCCTGTTCCCTATGTAGGCTCCCTGTTCCCTATGTAGGCTCCCTGTTCCCTATGTAGCTTCCCTGTTCCCTATGTAGGCTCCCTGTTCCCTATTTAGGCTCCCTGTTCCCTAGTAGGCTCCCTTTCCCTATGTAGGCACCCTGTTCCCTATGTAGGCACCCTGTTCCCTATGTAGAACCCTGTTCCCTATGTAGGCACCCTGTTCCCTATGTAGCACCTTTCCCTATAGGCACCCCGTTCCCTATGTAGGCACCCTGTTCCCTATGTAGGCACCCTGTTCCCTATGTAGGCCCCCTAGTTCCCTATGTAGGCCCCCTGTTCCCTATGTAGGCTCCTGTGTCCCAGATGGCACCCTGTTCCCTATGTAGGCTCCCTGGTTCCCTATGTAGGCCTCCCTGTTCCTATGTAGGCTCCCTGTTCCCTATGTAGGCTCCCTTTCCCTATGTAGCTCCCTGTTCCCTATGTAGGCTCCCTGTTCCCTATGTAGGCTCCTGTTCCCTATGTAGGCACCCTGTTCCCTATGTAGGCACCCTGTTCCCTATGTTAGGCACCCTGTTCCCTATGTTAGGCGCCCTGTTCCCTATTTAGGCGCCCTGTTCCCTATGTAGGCGCCCCTGTTCCCTATGTAGGCGCCCTGTTCCCTATGTAGGCGCCCTTGTCCCTATGTACACCCTGTCCCTATGTAGGCTCCCGTGTCCAGATGGCACCCTGTTCCCTATGTAGGCTCCCTGTTCCCTATGTAGGCTCCCTGTTCCTATGTAGGCGCCCTGTTCCCTATGTAGGCGCCCTGTTCCCTATGTAGGCGCCCTGTTCCCTATGTAGGCGCCCTGTTCCCTATGTAGGCACCCTGTTCCCTATGTAGCCCCTGTGTCCCAGATGGCACCCTGTTCCCTATGTAGCTCCCTGTTTCCCTATGTAGGCTCCCTGTTCCCTATAGGCTCCCTGTTCCCTATGTAGGCTCCCTGTTCCCTATGTAGGCACCCTGTTCCCTTATGTAGGCACCCTGTTCCCTATGTAGGCACCCTGTTCCCTATGTAGGCACCCTGTTCCCTATGTAGGCACCCTTTCCCTATGTAGGCCCCCTTTCCCTATGTTAGGCCCCTGTTCCCTATGTAGGCACCCTGTTCCCTATGTAGAGGCCACCCTGTTCCCTATGTAGGCACACCCTGTTCCCTTATTAGGCTCCCTGTTTCCCTATGTAGGCTCCCTGTTCCCTATGTAGGCTCCCTGTTCCCTATGTAGGCACCCTGTTCCCTATGTAGGTCACCCTGTTCCCTATGTAGTCACCTGTTCCCTATTAGGCACCCGGTTCCCTATGTAGGCACCCTGTTCCCTATGTAGGCACCCCTGTTTCCCTATGTAGGCACCCTTCCCTATGTAGGCACCCTGTTCCCTATGTAGCACCCTGTTCCCTACGTAGGCACCCTATTCCCTATGTAGCCTAGGCATTATCTGTGGCACCCTGTTCCCTATGTAGGCAACGCCCTATGTATAGAGTATGTACTCAGTAGATCTGATAAACTTGTTTGTTTTTTCTTCTTTGAAGGGTCAATTTGCTGCCTGTTTGGAATATTTTAAATTATGTTCTGGCCCTCCTGAGGCGCATGCGCACTCAAGGAAAAAATCATCCCTTCTGAATGTAGTTGACTAATCCCTGCTCTAGAGCCTACCCCGCTTACCCCTGAAGAAGTAGATGGAGTATACATATTGCAAAATATATAAAGATTGGATGACTTGGTCATTGGACAGAAAATCAGATCAGATTGTGATGTCATGATCTGGCCAAAAATTCAATTCCCACCTGAGACAGGCGTGGAGAATACCAGGATTAATTGTTTTTTCCCTAGGAACAACTCTTACACAATAAGTGCGTATTATCATAATTTTCACAATTTCAGAGTTTTATTTGAAAGTCCAGTGTTGGAATGAATAATTCATAAAAATATAAAGAAAAATCAACAATTTTGTTGACAGCAACCAAAATTTCGCACAGCATGCTGAGATTATTGCCAATGCTGTCTCGAGTGTGATGCCTAAACTAACATCATTTATCCGATCCGTTCTGGAATCGATCTATGACGATCATCACCCTGATGGTGGAGGCGGAGAGAGAGAGATGGACTGTGAGAGAGAGAGAGAGAGAGAGAGAGGAGAGGAGGAGAGGGGGGGAGAGAGGTGGAGACTGTTGAGACTGTGAGAGAGACTGTGAGAGAGGACTGTGAGAGAGAGAGCAGAGGGAGCGGAGAGAGGAGTGTGAGACTGTGAGAGAGAGAGAGAGAACTGGTTGAGAGAGAGAGAGGGGGAGAGAGAGGTGGAGACTGTGAGACTGTGTGAGAGACTGTGAGAGAGAGAGACTGTGTGTGAGAGAGAGAGGGAGAGGGAGGCTGGCGGAGAACAATGGGCTAATAGAGGGTACAGGGTTCACACAGACCACAGTCTCAACCCAGAGAGGAGACAACCTACCCTTCTCAACCAGCCAAAAGAAAGCAATAGATAGCATGCCAAATAGCACCCTGTTCCCTACATAGTGGACTACTTTTTAACCAGAACCCTATGGGCAATAGGGTTGCAATTTGGGATACACCTGTTCAAATCAAGTTTATTTTATATAGCCCTTCGTACATCAGCTGATATCTCAAAGTGCTGTACAGAAACCCAGCCTAAAACCCCAAACAGCAAGCAATGCAGGTGTAGAAAAACTCCCTAGAAAGGCCAAAACCTAGGAAGAAACCTAGAGAGGAACCAGGCTATGAGGGGTGGCCAGTCCTCTTCTGGCTGTGCCAGGTGGAGATTATAACAGAACATGGCCAAGATGTTCAAATGTTCATAAATGACCAGCAGGGTCAAATAATAACCTTGTGCACTTAAACTACACCATTGCTGGGCCTGGTCTAGGACCATTACCAGATTTAGACGATCCCTCAAACACTCTGAAGACAGCTTCTTCAGCTACTACCACCGTAGTCTGAGAATATCCTCAGAAAGACAGACAAATACATCCATTTTGATTTCCTAGAGAAAGTTATTTTTATCTCTCTTTTGACTTCCCCAAAAGTCAAAATGAAGGCTTTTTGAGAGAATTTGATCTGGCCTGATTGTTCACATCGACGAGGATGAAATAGAATACCACAGTATGATTCATAATACCCATAAAACCTAGCGGTCAAACAGGGAAATGGTTCCAATTGTTTTTCCACCATTACTTTTTCCCATAGGGGGATTTTAGAAACGCTTTTAAAATAAGGGACGTGTTTTGTGTAGGCGTACCCTGACGTTTTGATAACCGTGTAAATCTCTCACAGACAAGGTGACTTTAATCAATACATTTGTCTGTATCCCCCCCCCCCCCGAAAATGCTAATGTGGCTATCATATAGAACTACAATAACCTGTCTCAAGCGTCACGTCCCTCACCAGAGCCACGATCTGGATGAAACTGACGAATTCGAGGCAAAGGTAAGAACCTCTGAATTAGCTATCTAATGTTAGCTAAATTTAGTAATGAATAAATTGGCTACATTTCCTTAAATTGACAATACTTACTGTTAGCAAAGCTAACTTGTTTGTTTTTTCTTCTTGAGGTCAATTTGCTGCCTGTAAATGATTTTAAATTATGTTCTGGCCCCCTGACCATCCACTCAAGGAAAAAATCATCCCTGTGCTGAATGTAGTTGATAATCCCTGCTCTAGAGCCTACCCCGCTTACCCCTTAAAAGTAGGAGGAGACATATGCAAATAAAAGATGACTGGTCATTGGACAGAATAATCAGATCAGATTGTGATGTCATGATCTGGGCCAGTAAATCAGGTATTCAGTTATTGTTGATGTCATGAATGC
>NW_019943463.1:58745-62406 GCF_002910315.2 Salvelinus sp. IW2-2015 | reverse complement strand
CGCCAAAAAGTCCATCCCACCTGAACAGGCTGAGTTTTCCCCCTCGCCGTTCATCCCGCGGTCGGATAGAGGGTGTGTGGGGTTGAGTGGAATGTAGCTAAGGGTATCAATTCGAGATGTATGGAAATGGATTAGCTTTAAGTTGACTTGAGATAACCAAAATAGATATGAGACGATGTAGGAAATGTCATGTATTACATTCATGTGCGAGTTGTGTTCTTGTGTCTCAAGATGGAAAATAGTCAATCCCCAAAATGAGAAACCAGAACATGTCATGGGAGCTAGGTGCATTATTCTCAAACATCGATGGACGCGGCAGTGAGTTGAATCATCTCTCCTCTCTAGACGTGTTTGATTATGGAATGTTATAAATAGCTTCATGATGTATCTATTATGGCTAGGATGTCAGTTAAGGGATACGTAAAGTTATTCTTATTTTGAGCAATGTGGACGACTACCGGAACAGTGGGTTAACTGCCTTGTTCAGGGGCAGAACGACAGATTTTTAAAAACCTTTTTCAGCTCGGGAAATTCGATCCAGCAACCTTTCGGTTACTGACCCTACCTTTATACACTAGGCTACCTGCTGCCCCATTTTAAGATGCTGTAGTAAGTTGTGGAGCTGAATCCTAATCGGAATTCTCTTCTCCTCCAGGTCTTTAAGATGCTAGTACAGTAGAGTGGAGCTGAATCCTAACTGAATTCTCGTCTTCGTCCAGGTCTTTAAGATGCTACAGTAAGTGTGGGAGCGAATCCTAGCTGAAGCCTCAGCATGTCGTCCTGTGGGCCAAAAATTCCATCCCACCTGAACAGGCTGGTTTCCCCCCCCCCCCCGTCGGGGGGGGGGGGAAACAAACTCAATATACTATACTTAAATGACTAAAACCAAATAGAAACTGTAGGAATGATCATGTATCTACATTCATACAGTTTCTTGTGGCCAGATAAATATCACCCAAAATGAAAACCAGACAGTCAGGGAGCATCATATTCTCAAAACGATGGACGCGGCAGTGAGTTGAATCATCTCTCCTCCAGGTGTTTGATTAAATGTTTAAATTTGATCTTTTATTTAGCTAGGTAAGTCAGTTAAGAACAAATTCTTATTTACAATGATGGCCTACCGGGGAACAGTGGGTTAACTGCCTTGTTCAGGGGGCAGAACGACAGATTTTTAAAAACCTTTTTCAGCTCGGGGATTCGATCCAGCAACCTTTCGGTTACTGACCCTACCCTTTAACCACTAGGCTACCTGCTGCCCCATTTTAAGATGCTGTAGTAAGTGTGGAGCTGAATCCTAACTGAATTCTCGTTCTCCTCCAGGTCTTTAAGATGCTACAGTAAGTGTGGAGCTGAATCCTAACTGAATTCTCGTTCTCCTCCAGGTCTTTAAGATGCTACAGTAAGTGTGGAGCTGAATCCTAGCTGAAGCCTCAGCATGTCTGTCCTGCTGACGGTGGTGGTGATGGGTGTGGTGGGGTGGGGGGCCGTGGTCCAGGGGGCTCCGTGTCCCGGAGGGGGCCTGGCTGACTGCCCTACCCAGCAGAGCAACACCTCCGGTGGGGGTAAAACCTCCAGGGACTACTGCTACACTGCCCGTATCCGCTCCACCGTGCTCCAGGGCCTGCCCTTTGGAGGGGTGCCCACCGTCCTCGCACTCGACTTCATGTGCTTCCTGGTGAGTCACTTCTGGTTTTGTATCAACACAGCTTTATTGTCCATCGCTGTCTTTTTATTTGTATTTATTTTTCTACACCAAATTCAGATTAATATTTAGTAGTTAAAAAAAAAAAAAAAATTGACCATCTGATCTGGTTTGGAATAAACTCTAGTTGGCTATAGCCTACACCTTAAGCCCAGTGTTGGTTCTGGTTCAATGAAAACCCAGGGCCCCACGGTACAGATGTAACCACCAGGTAGTGTGTCTAACTGGTTCTGGTTCTGTAAATACAGGAAAACAGTTGGGATTTGAAATACTTGCTTCACTAATGTATTGTGTAAAATAGCTAGCTACCCTCTGTGGGACCTCTCCCTCTCTATTGAAGACCGGAGTAAGATGGCGCAGACAGACATGGCAGCTCTGCTTCTAGCGCCGAGGTCTTCTACTTTAAGATTTGTTGTGTACTGTTAGATATTACTGCAACGTTGGATCTAGGAACAGAAGAATTTCCGCTACACCCCGCAATAACATCTGCTAAATATGTGTATGTGACCCATTTTGTGTGTGTGTGGCATTCCTAGGTACTCCTGTTTGTGTTCTCCATCTTGAGGAAGGTAGCGTGGGACTACGGCCGCTTGGCGTTGGTGACTGATGCAGACAGGTATATCACTACGCTGCAGCCTTTACAATGTGATCTCTGCACTCCTGGAGTAGAAGGCCAGGTTGTTGTAACTCTTGTTAACTTTGCATTCTCTGGTAGAACACAAAGCACCTGGCCCTAGTGTGTTGAAAGGCCCTTCTAGGCCCTAGTGTGTTGAAAGGCCCTTCTAGGCCCTAGTGTGTTGAAAGGCCCTTCTAGGCCCTAGTGTGTTGAAAGGCCCTTCTAGGCCTTTAGTGCTTTGTGTTCCACCAGAGAATACATGTCCAGACAGACTACTTGTTTAAAAATATATATGTTTTTATGGGATTTTCAGATTTATATAACAGATAGAGAGAGATGCCAGCAGGGGGAAGACATGGAGAGGATGCCAGCGGGGAAAGACAGAGAGAGGATGCCAGCGGGGGAAAGACAGAGAGAGGATGCCAGCGGGGGAAAAGACAGAGAGAGGATGCCAGCGGGAAAGACAGAGAGAGGATGCCAGCCGGGGGAAAGACAGAGAGAGGATGCCAGCAGGGGAAAGACAGAGAGAGGATGCCAGCCGGGGGGAAAGACAGAGAGAGGATGCCAGCGGGGGAAAGACAGAGAGAGGATGCCAGCGGGGGAAAGACAGAGAGAGGATGCCAGCGGGGGAAGACAGAGAGAGGATGCCAGCCGGGGGAAGACAGAGAGAGGATGCCAGCTGGGGAGAAAGACAGAGAGAGGATGCCAGCGGGAAAAGACAGAGAGAGGATGCCAGCTGGGGAGAAAGACGAGAGAGGATGCCAGCTGGGGAGAAAGACAGAGAGAGGATCCCAGCCGGGGGAAAGACAGAGGAGGATGCCAGCTGGGGAGAGAGAGGATGCCAGCTGGGGAGAAAGACAGAGAGGCTAGACTAGCCAGGACACGAGATGGACTGCTTCTACTGGGTCAGAGTTTACGCACAGCAAGAGTTTACTGTCCACAGACAGACGGACAGACAGATGTTGGGCAAATGGAGGAACTAGGAATAATCATCACTTTTCTTACAGTTTCTTTTCGCCAGTCAAAGCCAGTCATTATCATGCAGTCTATACAGTACTACTGTTTTTCAGGGATATGTAGCCCCTCTGTGGAGTGCTTCCAAATGCCAAGGTCAGTAATGAGGTCAGTAGTCAGTAATGAGGTCAGGTCAGTAATGAGGCCAGGTCAGTAATGAGGTCAGTAATGAGGCCAGTAGTTTCAGTAATGAGGTCAGTAGTCAGTAATGAGGCCTAGGTCAGTAGTCAGTAATGAGGTCAGTAGTCAGTAAATGAAGGGCAGGTCAGTATGAGGCCAGGTCAGTAATCGAGGATCAGTAGTCAGCTTAATGGAGGTCAGTAGTC
>NW_019943463.1:52172-58720 GCF_002910315.2 Salvelinus sp. IW2-2015 | reverse complement strand
CCTGTGGTTCCACCAGAGAATACATGTCCAGACAGACTACTTGTTTAAAAATATATATGTTTTTATGGGATTTTCAGATTTATATAACAGATAGAGAGAGGATGCCAGCAGGGGGAAAGACATGGAGAGGATGCCAGCGGGGGAAAGACAGAGAGAGGATGCCAGCGGGGGAAAGACAGAGAGAGGATGCCAGCGGGGGAAAAGACAGAGAGAGGATGCCAGCGGGGGAAAGACAGAGAGAGGATGCCAGCCGGGGGAAAGACAGAGAGAGGATGCCAGCAGGGGAAAGACAGAGAGAGGATGCCAGCCGGGGGAAAGACAGAGAGAGGATGCCAGCGGGGGAAAGACAGAGAGAGGATGCCAGCGGGGGAAAGACAGAGAGAGGATGCCAGCGCGGGGAAAGACAGAGAGAGGGATGCCAGCCGGGAAAGACAGAGAGAGGATGCCAGCTGGGGAGAAAAACAGAGAGAGGATGCCAGCGGGGGAAAGACAGAGAGAGGATGCCAGCTGGGGAGAAAGAAGAGAGAGGATGCCAGCTGGGGAAAAGACAGAGAGAGGATGCCAGCCGGGGGAAAGACAGAGAGAGGATGCCAGCTGGGGAGAGAGAGGATGCCAGCTGGGGAGAAAGACAGAGAGGCTAGACTAGCCAGGACACGAGATGGACTGCTTCTTACTGGGTCAGAGTTTACGCACAGCAGAGTTTACTGTCCACAGACAGACGGACAGACAGATGTTGGGCAAATGGAGGAACTAGGAATAATCATCACTTTTCTTACAGTTTCTTTTCCCCAGTCAAAGCCAGTCATTATCATGCAGTCTATACAGTACTACTGTTTTCAGGGATATTGTAGCCCCTCTGTGGAGTGCTTCAAATGCCAAGGTCAGTAATGAGGTCAGTAGTCAGTAATGAGGTCAGGTCAGTAATGAGGCCAGGTCAGTAATGAGGTCAGTAATGAGGCCAGTAGTCAGTAATGAGGTCAGTAGTCAGTAATGAGGCCATGGTCAGTAGTCAGTAATGAGGTCAGTAGTCAGTATAATGAGGCCAAGGTCCCAGTAGATTGAGGGCCAGTGTCAGTAATGAGGTCATTAGTCAGTAATGAGGTTCAGTAAGTTCAGTAATTGATTCAGTAATGAGGTCAGGTCAGTATGTCAGTAATGAGGGCCAGGTCAGTAATGAGGTCTCAGGACGTAATGAGGTCAGTAGTCAGTAATGAGGCCAGTAGTCAGTAATGAGGTCAGTAGTCAGTAATGAGGTCAGTAGTCAGTAATGTCTCATTCCCAATTAGTCTTTTTTTGTTGTCCTGGCAACCCACTTCCTCGTCTCCTTCTTAAAACGCAGTGGAGGAGAAGGTCCAAGGAGGTGTTTTGAGAAGGAGGACGTGAGGAATTGGAGAAAGACAAATCAAGAAAGAGCCAGTGTTTCTCAGGAGTCAAAGGAAGTAGTTGAGTCATCTGCCAGAGAGGACAGTGGGTAAAAAGGGACAATACACTTTGCTTTAGTCTTCGGTCAACTCACTGAACTCCTAGAAACTGCAAACATGACATGGTTACACTCTATCACTTTAAATACTCTGCAGAACAGCTGAGAGGTCATTCAGAGGTCATGCTTGTTTATCTAGCTGATGTTTCTCACTATTTGCTCAGCTGGATATTTGATAGCATCTAACCCCATAGGACTACAGTCATGACTCAGGGCTAGCTATGGGAGGAGAGAGATGGGAGGGAGGGAAGGACCGAGGGAGGGAGGGAAGGACCGAGGGAGGGAGGGGAGAGGGACCGACCGAGGGAGGGGAGAGGGACCAGGGACCGAGGGAGGGAGGGGAGAGGGACCGACCGAGGGAGGGAGGGGGAGGGACCGGCCGAGGGAGGGAGGGCGCAGGGGGGGAGGGACCGACCGAGGGAGGGAGGACCAGGAGGATGAGGGAGAGAGGCAGAGGCCAAAGGTGTACTTTTGTAATGGAGAGAGAACATGTAGATGAGACTAGACATTAGTAGACAGTACTTAGAGGTGCCGACTGGGGCTCCGTTTGTCTCCTGTCTAACTCTACTGTACTAAGTGGATAATGACACAGTGTTCCATAGATAGGCCTGTTGTTTACCCAGCTGCATGCCTGCAGGACGGGCAGACAGACAGCGAATCCCATTTTGGCTTAACGTCTAGGCTTAATGCATTTCTGTCCGACTGTTTTATTATGAACCACTAGTATGGAGTAGAGTTCTGGTCTTTTGGTACTAATACCTTCCAGAAAATACTCAGGTGTTTCTCACTGCAGTATTCGTACTCTTGTCAAGCTGTTGGGAAAGGTTTCTCCATATGTATGTCTCACCCCAGTCGAAGGTCCTCTGTCACTGTAAAGAGAACTGAACTTGAACTTCCTGATTTTTGTGATTTATTATAATAATTTTTTTACCTGAACAGGGGATCACTAGTTTCTCCTCCAGGAATATTCCAAGCTGACCTCCGCCATGTTGTTTTATATTTCTGTTTTGTTTTCTCTCTCTGTGAAGACAGAATCAGCGATACAGTCGTCTGGATGAACAGAAACAGTATGTCTTCTTATTGTATCACACTGCTTCTTCTCTCTCAACCAATCTAACTCGCTTCCTTCCCTTCCATTCCTACCTAGGCTGGTGTGGGTTGGCCTGTCCTTCTCTCCTGCCAGGCTTTTCTTGTTCGAGCTTGTCTCCTGCTGTTCTCTCTTACTTTCTGGTCTTTCCACAGTGTTAACCCTGTTGCTGTCTCTCTCTCTCTGTCTCTCTCTCTCTGTGTCTCTCTCTCTGTCTCTCTCTCTCTGTGTCTCTCTCTCTGTCTCTCTCTCTGTGTCTGTCTGTGTCTGTCTGTGTCTGTCTGTCTGTCTGTCTGTCTGTCTGTCTGTCTGTCTGTCTGTCTGTCTGTCTGTCTGTCTGTCTCTCTCTCTGTCTCTCTGTCTCTCTCTCTCCGTTTTACACCTATAACCCTGTTGCTGTATGTTCTCTCTCCCTAACTAACTAATCAGCTCTATATGCTAATCTATGTGTCATCATTGACCTCTCTGAGAAGCAGAATGTCTCTCCTGTTCTCCTGTGTGAGCGCACCGCATGATGCGCCCAGCAGGCATGATACCTACAGGGTGGAGAGGTACGGTAACTGGTAACTACTCACCTTCACCCTGTGGTTGTGTAGATGCCGTCAAGCTCCCGAGTCCTGACTGGTTATCCCTCCCTACCTACAGCTCCCGTATCAGTATGTGGTGGTTGAGTGTTTCTCCACTAGACAAGACACCTACCCCTAGCTCTTTGAGGTCATCTCTGGAAGTCTATTGAGTTATAGCCATTGTGTCTCCCCCCCCCCCCCATTAGAGACCTCAAAGAGCTCTGGGTGATGTCATCCTTTTAATCTAGTTTTACACTGGACAGTTCCTCCATCGTTAATGGAGATACAACCAGGGGAAAAGTAGCCTGGGCCCAGATCTGTTAATGTTGTCTTGTGAACTCCTATGATCATTGACATACCATTGGCACAATCAGATCTGGGGGACTCAGGCTAAAGGGTAAAGCCTGACAAAGAATATGAGATACAAAAGAGCTTCAATTTGGTCTAGTTCTGGGAGTCAGAAACGCTTGTGTATCAGCTGTAGGACCTGACAGCTCTGCTGCAGTGGTGGTGGGTTACATCTTTCTATGGTTATGTGTCTCGATGATTCTACACTCAGGTTCTTCTGTTGTCTTTGTGAATGCCCTTTTCTTTCTCTCTAATGGGGATCTTCTGTCTGTCTCGCTCTCTCTAATGGGGGTCTCTCTATCTCTGTCTGTCTGTCTGTCTGTCTGTCTCGCTCTCTCTCGCTCTCTCTAATGGGGGTCTTCTGTCTGTCTCGCTCTCTCTCGCTCTCTCTAATGGGGGTCTCTCTATCTCTGTCTTTGTCTGTCTGTCTCGCTCTCTCTAATCAGGGTCTCTCTCTGTCTCTCTGTCTTTGTCTGTCTGTCTCGCTCTCTCTCGCTCTCTCTAATGGGGGTCTCTCTCTCTGTCTCTCTCTGTCTTTCTCTCTCGCTATCTCTAATGGGGGTCTCTCTCTTCCTCTGTCTCTCTCTCTCTCTCTCTCTAGTGGGGGCCCTTCATTGCTTTTCCTTCCAATCTCTGTCATCTTAACAGGCTTGGGTGTCAGACTATGTGCTGAGACAGTTTGTGTATCTCTAGAATCCTCCAACTGCATGACATGGTGCTGAGGTGTGTTCTGGGTGATTGTTGTCTCACTGACGGGTGCCTGAGTACTAGGCCAACTGTTCACTCAAACCCCCAGCCCCGTCTCCCAGGTTTTGGCTCAACGACATTCAATTCAGGAAATAAACTGAAATTGGAATTGTAAGTTTACTTCCTGAATTGACTGAATAGATAGATTGATGCCAACTACAGACGGCTGAGGTACAGCAGTGTGGATACAGCCCAGCACCAACCTCTCCGGCCCATTTCAGAGCCCTACTGCATGTGTGGCCACTGAACTAACTAATATGTAAATAAACACACTGTTGATACTATACTGATGTCAGCCTAACTAACTATTTGAGATCAGGTTTGTTGTTTTTTGGGGGTGCCAAGACTAATGCTAGGCTAAAGCTATCTCCATCAGGTTTGTTGTTGGGGGAGTGTCAGGACTAATGGCTAGGCTAAAGCTATCTCCATCAGGTTTGTTGTTGGAAGGTCAGGCTAATGCTAGGCTTAAAGCTATCTCCATCAGGTTTGTTGTTGGGGGAGTGTCAGGCTAATGCTAGGTAAAGCTATCTCCATCAGGTTTGTTGTTGGGAAGCGTTCAGGCTAATGCTAGGCTAAAAGCCTATCTCCATCAGGTTTGTTGTTGGGGGAGTGTCAGGCTAATGCTAGGCTAAAGCTATCTCCATCAGGTTTGTTGTTGGGAAGCGTCAGGCTAATGCTAGTCTAAAGCTATCTCCATCAGGTTGTTGTTGGGGAGCAGTCAGGCTAATGCTAGGCTAAAGCTATCCCATCAGGTTTGTTGTGGAAGCGTCTGGCTAATGCTAGGCTAAAGCTATCTCCATCAGGTTTGTTGTTGGGGGAGTGCCATGCCTAATGCTAGGCTAAAGCTTTCTCCATCTAGATTTGTTGTTGGGAGTGTTAGGCTAATGCTAAGCTAAAGCTATCTCCATCAGGTTTATGTTGGGAAGCGGTCAGGCTATGCTAGGCTAAAGGCTATCTTCCATCAGGTTTGTTGGTTGGGGCGAAGTGCCAGGCTTAATGCTAGGCTAATGCTAGTTCTATTTTTTTAACATTGTGTGTGTGTGCCAGTGTGGCGTCTGCCATGACGTCGGAGCTTCCCCGATCGCTACGAACGCCTGACTTCTGTCCTCCAGCTCAAGTGGACTTTGAGCAGAGAGACACTGTAAGTACTACTTCCTGGTTTTACTGAGATCAGGGGTCATGGGGTGTGGAGCGACAACAGTAGGGACTTCCCTACAACAGGAAACATTTTTGGGAGAAAGATCTTGTCGTACATTTTTAGTCATTTAGCAGACGCTCTTACCCAGAACGACTTAGTTTAGTGAATGTATGTTAAAGATGCCCTCTGGGAATCTTAGCGCAACAAATTTTAACATTTTGCACAAATTGAATTTGACACATTTCATACGAATTGCAAAAATTCGTAACATGTCACACCAAATGGATGATGTTAGACAATTGGATGATGTAATAGACAATTGGATGATGTAGTAGATACAATTGGATGAGGTAGTAGACAATTGGATGAGGTTAGTAGACAATTGGATGAGGTAGTAGACAATTGGATGATGGTAGACAATTGGATGAGGTAGTAGAACAATTGGTGAGGTAGTAGACAATTGGATGAGGTATGTAGTCAGACATTGGATGATGTAGTAGAACAATTGGATGATGTAGTAGACAATTGGGACTGATGGATAGTAGAGCAATTGGATGATGTAGTAGACAATTGGATGATGTATGTAGACATATTGGATGATATAAGTAGACAATTGGATGATGTAGTTAGACAATTGGATGAGGTAGTAAGACAATTGGATGAGGTAGTAGACAATTTGATGAGGTAGTAGACAATTGGATATGAGGTAGTGAGACAATTGGATGAGGTAGTAGACAATTGGATGAGGTTAGTAGACAATTGGATGAGGTAGTAGACAATTGGATGAGGTAGTAGACAATTGGAAGTAGTAGACAATTGGATGAGGTAGTAACCAAATTGGATGAGTATGACAATTGGATTAGGTAGTAGACAATTGGATGAGGTAGTAGACAATTGGATGAGGTAGTAGAGGAGTCAACAAAAAAAAACAGGGACCACTTTAGGCTTCTGAACACCACTTTCAAAACTACCGGACTGTATTATGACAACAGTGTTTGAGAGTGCATCTTTTAAGAGAGTTAAGTTGAGAGAACCACATAGTTTGATTTTGTTCTACTGTCAGCATTACTTTGAACTGCTGACCAAGTGTTACAGTTTTACCAGAGAACAGGATACCAAGGTTACGGTCAATTCTTTTTTGAATTCCAGTCAATTCAGGATATCCCAGTTGATTCAGTGAAG
>NW_019943463.1:46241-50201 GCF_002910315.2 Salvelinus sp. IW2-2015 | reverse complement strand
GCTAACGAGAGGCGGCTGCTCCGCTAACGAGAGGCGGCTGCTCCTCTAACGAGAGGCGGCTGCTCCTCTAACGAGAGGCGGCTGCTCCTCTAACGCGAGGCGGCTTGATGTACAAGGGCAGACTATTTGTTATTAGATGTAATTACTATCAATGTCCTCTGTGTAGAAGTAGCTGTGGTCATGCTGGCCAG
This sequence comes from Salvelinus sp. IW2-2015, assembly GCF_002910315.2. Classification (NCBI taxonomy): domain Eukaryota; kingdom Metazoa; phylum Chordata; class Actinopteri; order Salmoniformes; family Salmonidae; genus Salvelinus; species Salvelinus sp. IW2-2015. The sequence continues at coordinate 50,010 of NW_019943463.1, read as the reverse complement.
ATTGGCCATTTAAAATATATATTCTGTGTATCACACGAGTCAAATTCTTCTCGTCAGCGCCTTGTGGATTCATTTCCTCACTTTGATACAATAGGAAACCTCCTGCTCCTCTAAAAACACATGAGCCCCCCACCCATAGATATAGAATAACTAGAATGGACTTAAACACATGAGCCCCCAACCCACCCATAGAAATAGAATAACTAGAATGGACAAAAACACATGAGCCCCCAACCCACCCATAGAAATATAATAACTAGAATGGACAAAAACACATGAGCCCCCAACCCACCCATGGATATAGAATAACTAGAATGGACAAATACACATAGAAATGGAATAACTAGAATGGACAAAAACACATGAGCCTCCAACCCACCCATGGATATAGAATAACTAGAATGGACAAATACACATAGAAATGGAATAACTAGAATGGACAAAAACACATGAGCCTCCAACCCATCCATAGATATAGAATAACTAGAATGGACAAAAACACATGAGCCTCCAACCCACCCATAGAAATAGAATGAACTATAATGTATATTCCCATTCTAGAACCCAATCATAGAATGAACTATAACGTACATTCCCATTCTAGAACCCAATCATAGAATGAATTATAACGTACATTCCCATTCTAGAACCCAATCATAGAAATAGAATGACTAGCTGCTTCAACAGACATAATGTCCTATTATTCTACTGTGTTCTAGGCTAACCATGAAGTAAAATATAATCTATTTTTTCCCCCCACACAGAAAACAATGCCTACAGTTTTGGACGTACCACTATAGCCAATCTGGATGCCAAGTAAGTGCTTCTCCATTTCTGTTTCCTTATTGTAGGGCGATGAAAATGAACTTCCTTATGTTATAAGTAAGCAATAAGGCACCTCGGGGGTACAGCCTGGATAAAGCCCATAGCGATGGTATATTAGCCATATACCACAAACCCCCAGAGATGCCTTATTGCTATTATAAACTGGTTACCAACGTTATCCAAACAGTAAACGTGTTTTTTGTTGTTGTTGCCATACCCGTGGTATTACGATATGATATAGCACGGCTTTCAGCCAATCAACATTCAGGGCTCAAACAGGATTTTACCTTGACCAATATGAATCTTCATGTTCTGAATCGTTCAGTGGCGTCTTTCTCTAACATTTCATTAACGTTATATCGAAAAAGTCTGATTTTGTTTTCTTTTTTCTCAGTAACATACTGCTGTGGTTATCTGTCTCTCCTCACAGTAACATACTGCTGTGGTTAACTGGAGGGGTGGTTGTTTACAGGGTTACATTAATGTAGTCTGTTCTAGGGGTTTTAGATAGTCTGTCTTAAGGTTCTTTGTGTTGTTACAGGGTTTTATGTGTTGTCTTAACAGGGGTATACATTAATGTAGTCTGTTTGAGTTCTTTGTGTTGTTGGGGTAGTTCTGTCTTACAGGTTTTGTGTTACTCTGGAGTAAGTCTGTCTTAGGGTTACATAATGTAGTATTGTTGGGTGTACCTTTCTTAACAGGGTTACATTAATGTAGTCCTCATTGGAGTAGTCTGTCTTAACAGGGTTACATTATGTAGTCCTGTCTTTAACAGGGTTACATTAATGTAGTCTGTCTTAACAGGGTTACATTAATGTAGTCCTTCCCCTGGGAGTAGTCTGTCTTAAACAGGGTTAATTAATGTAGTATCTCTGGAGAGGAAGTCTGTCTTAACAGGGTTACATTAATGTAGTCTGTCCTTAACAGGGTTACCATAATGTAGTCTCTCTGGGAGTAGTCCCTGTCTTAAAACAGGGTTTTACATTAATGTAGTCTGTTCTGGGAGGAGTCTGTCTTAACAGGGTTACATTAATGTAGTCTGTCTTAACAGGGGTTACATTAAAATGTAGTCTGTCTTAACGGGTTACAGTTAATGTAGTCCTCTCTGGGAGTAGTCTGTCTTAACAGGGTTACATTTATATGAAACACATTCCCTAGTCCAGTTGGTAAGGCTTTTAAACTTGTCCCTGACCCTACCCTGGTGTGGTGTGTGGTGTGTGTTGGTCCATGAGTCCCAAGCCGTATACAGACATAGCAGGCCTATCTGTGTGGGATTGCTTCCTAACAAAAAAGGCCCTATGAGCTGAATCCTGTGAGTCCGTGGTGTTAGGCTTGTAGGAGGCTGGGAACACACAACTGGGAGGAACCTGGTCATTGGGCTTAAATCACCTCCTGCTAAGCCAGGCCAAAAATAGCAATTACACTACATCTATGTTGTTCCCCCCGCAGACGACCGGTCCCAGAAATACCTCTCTCTCCTGGAGCCTCGTCCTGTCTCTTCAAGATAGTAAAGGAGTGAAGACCCACACTTGTGAGACAGAGATATGTCAGAGAGAGACTTCAGCCAGTGAGAGAGAGACTTCATGCCAGTGAGAGAGAGACTTCCAAGCAGTGAGAGAGAGCTTCCAGCCAGTGAGAGAGAGACTTCAGCCAAGTGGAGAGAGAGACTTCCAGCCAGTGAGAAGAGAACTTTAGCCCGTGAGAGAGAGACTTTTCAAGCCAGTGAGAGAGAGACTTCAGCCAGTGAGAAGAGAGACTTCAGTCCAGTGGAGAGAGAGACTTCAGCAGTAGAGAGAAGACTTCAGCCATGAGAGAGAGGACTTCAAAGCCAGTGAGAGAGACTTCAGCCAGTGAGAAAGAGACTTTTCAGCCAATGAGAGAGAGACTTCAAAGCCAGTGAGTTAGAGGGACTTCAGCCAATGAGAGTAGGAGACTTCAGCCAGTGAGAGAGAGACTTCAGCAGTGAGAGAGAGACTTCAGCCAGTGAGAGCAGAGACTTCAGCCAGTGAGAGCGGACTGTCAGCCAGTGAGAAGAAGAGACTTCAGCAGTGAGAGGGAAGAGGGAGAGGGAGAGAGAGAGACTTCAACGCCAGTGAGAGAAGAGACTTCAGCCAGTGAGAAGAGAGACTTCAAGCCAGTGAGAGAAGAGACTTCAGCCCAGTGGAGAGAGGAGACTTCAAGCCCAGTGAGAGAGAGACTTCAGCCAAAGTGAGAAGAGAGACTTCAGCCAGTGAGAGACGATGACTTCAGCCAGTGAGAGAGAGAACTTCAAGCCAGTGAAGATAAAAAAAAGAAAAGAGGGAAAAAAAGAACCTTTCAGCCAGTGAGAGAGAGACCTTCAGCATGAGAGAGAGAACTTCAGCCAGTTGAGAGAGAGAACTTCAAGCAGTGAAGAAAGCGAGACTTCAGCAGTGGAGAGCGAGAACTTCAGCCAGTGAGAGGGAGAGGGAGAAGAGAAGAACTTCAGCCAGTTGAGAGAGAGAGAGACTTCAGCCAGTTGAGAGAGAGAGAGACTTTAGCCAGTGAGAGAGAGTACTTTAGCCAGTGGAGAGAGAGACTTTAGGCCGTGAGTAGAGAGACTTCAGCCCAGTGAGAGCGAGACTTCAGGCCAGTGGGAGAGCGAGAACTTCAGGCCAGTGAGAGGGAGATGGGAGAGAGAGACTTCAGCCAGTAGAGAGAGAGAGACTTCAGCCAGTGAGAGAGAGAAGAGACTTAGCCAGTGAAGAGAGAGAGAGACTTTAGCCAGTGAGAGGAGACTTTAGCCAGTTGAGAGAGAGACTTTAGCCAGTGGAGAGAGAGACTTTAGCCAGTGAAGAGAGAGAACTTCAGCAGTGAGAGAGAGGGAGAGAGAGAACCAAAGTGGAAGAAGAGAGACATGAGATTTTGGCCAGTAGCCTCAGAGAGAGAGAGACCCACGTGGATTTGGCCAGTAGCCTCAGAGAGA
>NW_019943463.1:27798-43202 GCF_002910315.2 Salvelinus sp. IW2-2015 | reverse complement strand
GAGAGAGAGACCAACATGTCAGTTGGCCAGTAGCCTGCAGAGAGAGAGAGACCAACATGTCAGTTGGCCAGTAGCCTGCAGAGAGAGAGAGACCAACATGTCAGTTGGCCAATAGCCTGCAGAGAGAGAGAGACCAACATGTCAGTTGGCCAATAGCCTGCAGAGAGAGAGAGACCAACATGTCAGTTGGCCAGTAGCCTGCAGAGAGAGACCAACATGTCAGTAGCCTGCAGAGAGAGAGAGAGCGAGAGAGCAACATCTCCTTCTCATGGAGTTGACCAGGCTGTTGATTGTGGCCTGTGGAATGTTGTCCCACTCCTCTTCAATGGTTGTGTGAAGTTGCTGGATATTGGCGGTGACTGGAACACACTGTCGTAAAGGTCAATCCAGAGCATCCCAAACATGCTCAATGGGTGACATGGCTGTAGAGTCTGCAGGCCAAGGAAGAACTGGGACACTTTCAGCCATCGGGAATCGTGTACAGATCCTTGTGACATGGGGCCGTGCATTATCATGCTGAAACATGAGGTGATGGTGGCAGATGAACGGCTCGTCAATGGGCCTCGGGGTCTTGTCACGGTATCTCTGTTCATTCAAATTGCCATCGTTAAAATGCAATTGTGTTCATTGTCTGTAGCTTATGCCTGCTCATACCATAACCCCACCGCCACCATGGGGCACTCTGTTCACAACGTTGACAATAGCAAACCGCTCGCCCACACAACGCCATACACGCTGTCTGCGGTTGTGAGGCCGGTTGGACGTACTGCCAAATTCTCTAAAATGACTTGAGGCGGCTTATGGTAGAGAAATTATCATTCAATTTTCTGGCAACTGATCTGGTAGACTTTTCTGCAGTCATCATATAAATGGCATGCTCCCTCAACTTGAGGCATCTGTGGCATTGTGTTGTGTGTCAAAACTGCATATTTTAGTGGCCTTTTATTGTCCCCGGCACAAGGTGCACCTGTGTAATGATCATGCTGTTTAATCAGTTTATTGATATGCCACATCTGTCAGGTGGATATATTATTTTGGCGAAGAAGAAATGCTCACTAACAGGGATTAAAAACACATTTGTGATCAAAATCTGAGCGAAATAAGCTTTTTGTGCATATGGAAAATTTCGGCCATCTTTTATTTCAGCTCATGAAACGTGGGACCAACACTTTACCTGTTGCCTCTATATTTGTGTTCAGCGTGATTAGATTACAGTCCTGTAATAGTGAATATGATAAAAGGTAATTCGATTACTAGAATATCGACCGTGCGTCACTTCCTTGATTTGAAATGCTTTCTATCTGAATCTCCCCCCCCCCCCCCTGTCGTCGTGGTTCTGTATAGGTACTGGCAGTGGGTCACTCATGTCACTATAGAAACAGAATTACTAGAACAGACAGTTGGCCTTCAAGTCAACGTTCCGTAATGAGTATGCTTCTGCATTATATGTTTTAGTCCTATTTCTATGACATGTTAACACAGAGAGACTGCCGAGGGACTTCTAACCTACGATTTAATGTCTGCAACCAACATAAGGACTGAAGGGAATACTATAGACTTGTATAAACAGATTCCTCCATGTCCATTCCTTTTTAATCCTTACCTTACCATCTCTTTGCCTCTCCAACCCTCCCCTTTCTCTCAATACAGACAGGCTTATGAAAATGCTGTGTTTCTAGAGGCTCGTATTTGTTACGACGTGGCCAAGCTGATGTCCCTCAACTCAGAAAGGTGAGTAGTGTCTCCGCTTGACTGTCGCTGTCTGTAGCAATACCATAGAGAGAGAGAGAGAAGAGAGAGGACTGAATTTGGATTTAACACGTTTTAGCATGGACATTTTCCATTGAGGGGCTTCCACCATTTTAAGTTACACTGAACAAAAAATAAAGGCAACTTGCAACAATTTGAATGATTTTACTGATTACTGTTCATTATGAGGAAATCAGTCAATTTAAATAAATTAATTAGGCCCTAATTATGGATTTCACATGACTGGGAATACAGATGTACATCTGTTGGTCACAGATACCTTTTTTAAAAAGGTAGGGGCGTGGATCAGGAAACCAGTCAGTATCTGTGTGACCACCATTCGCCTCATAGCAGCGCACCACATCTCCTTCACATAGAGTTGATCAGGCTGTTGATTGTGGCCTGTGGAATGTTGTCCCACTCCTCTTCAATGGCTGTGAGAAGTTGCTGGATATTGGCGGGAACTGGAACACGCCTATCCAGAGCATTCCAAACATGCTCAATGGGTGACATGTCTGGTGAGTATGCAGGCCACGGAAGAACGGACATTTTCAGCTATCGGGAATTGTGTACAGATCCTTGTGACATGGGGTCGTGCATTATCATGCTGAAACATGAGGTGATGGTGGTGGATGAACGGCTCGTCAATGGGCCTCGGGGTCTTGTCACGGTATCTCTGTGCTTTCAAATTGCCATCGATAAAATACAATTGTGTTAGTTGTCCATAGCTTATGCCTGCCCATACCATAACCCCACCACCACCATGGGGCACTCTGTTCACAACGTTGACATCAGCAAACTGCTCGCCCACACGACGCCTTACCCGCTGTCTGCCATCTGCCCGGTACAGGTGAAACCGGGATACATCCCGGGAAGGACACACAAGATGAGCAACGTTACCACGCCGATCTGCAGTCAAGTCAAGTTTATTTTTTTTACCTTTATTTAACTAGGCAAGTCAGTTAAAGAATAAATGTATTATTTACAATGACGGCCTACCGGGTAACCGATCTAGCAACCGTTCGGTTACTGGCACAATGCGCTAACCACTAGGCTGAAAAAAAATAAAAGTAACATTAAGCTCAGGCCGGCTCACAGCTTGTGATGCTGCAAATGTTTCTCTACAACTACTGAAACTAGCCAAAAATATGTATAATAAAAGTAGCTAGGGGGAAAGCAAAGAAAATAAACAAAAAAGACTAATGAAGTAAAAGCTATAATGTGCTTTTTTAAATTTGTGTTGCGCTACAAAAAAAATAGTCTTGCCTACAGAACTCTCTCTAGGCTACCTGCCGCCTCGTCGTTTCCTATTGAGGGCAACGAGCACACAGATGAGCTTCCCTGAGACGGTTTCTGACAGTTTGTGTAGAAATTCATCGGTTGTTCAAAACCCACAGTTTCATCAAGTTTTCTGTGCGTATGAAACATTTCTGAGATCTTTTATTTCACCTCATGAAACATGGAACTAACACGTTACACGTTGTGTGTTTTTATATATATTTGTTTTCAGTGTTTTTGACTGGGTGGGGATTCTTATGGGTTGTGACCAGAGCATTGTCTTCCTCTAGTTGGGTAGTATGGTTTAAATGGCTTGAAGACATATCACCGCCATCAAATCTAATGTTATTAGTCACATGCGCCGAATACAACAGGTGTAGACCTTACCGTCATATGCTTACTTACGAGTCCCTAACCAACAATGCAGTTAAAAAAATAGGTAAGAAAATATTTACAAAATAAACGAATATAAAAAATGTAATGAAATATAAAGTTACGCAATAAAATAACAATAACAAGGCTATATACAGGGGGACAATAATATGGGCCTACTATAGAGGTCCTGGATGGCAGGAAGCTTGACCCCAGTGATGTACTGAGCAGTACGCACTACCCTCTGTAGCGTCTTACTGTCGGATGCCGAGCAGTTGCCATACCAGGCGGTGATGCAACCGGGTCAGGATGCTCTCGATGGTACAGCTGTAGACCTTTTTGAGGATCTCAGGACCCGTGACAAATCTTTTCAGTCTCCTGAGGGGGAAAAGGTGTTGTCGTGCCCTCTTCACGACTGTCTTGGTGTGTTGGGACCGTGATTAGTGGTCCAAACTACATCTAGCGGTCGCAGATTTGATTCAGTACTCCCAACACTGCAGGAGGCGGTAAATCACCAATATATTAGTTTTACACTTTTTTTTTCAAACACAAAAGAAGAAGAACATGTACTACTTTAAAATTGAGAGAGCCTTAATGGTGCTGCCCATGCTGTCACAGACGCCATAATGGCACAGTCGAGTCCTCTTTCCATCTCTATGAGCAAAACTAATTTGTCTAGTAATCCGGTGTGTGGCCAGTGTATTTGGTCATGTGATATGAGCACGTGTGCTGTCCATGTGCTTCTGTAAACAGGAAGAAGACTGAACGTAGCATGAAGTTCTTTAAAGACCTACAGTCCAAGGAGCACATCCCCTCCATGATCAACCCCAAACCCTGTGGACATCTCTGCTGCTGTATTATCAAGGGCTGTGAACAGGTAAGACCGACATCTACCTGTATTATCAAGGGCTGTGAACAGGTAAGACCGACGTCTACCTGTATTTCAACCCTCAGCTCAAACCCGTTTACAGCACCACATCATAACACTACTCCTAAGGAGAGAGTTGATTCAAAAAGTTTTTGGGAATTTGTATTTGTGTGGTTGTTTTTTTTGTCCTATCCAAATGCCACAATCAAATTCCCTCTGGGTATGTTGCTGAGTGACCATTTCTGTCTTTCTCATAGTATTCTCATTAGTCCTTCTTCTTCGTCTTCTAACTAACCATCCTACCATCCTCTATCCTACAGGAGGAGGCAGTGAGTTACTACACCAAGCTGGAGTCCAAGCTGAAGGAGGAGTACAGGAAGGAGAGAGAGAAGGTCAACAGTAAACCACTAGGAATGGCCTTCGTTACGTTCCAGAACGAAGCCATGACCGCCATGTAAGAGCCTGTGTGACAACACCAGAGGAATGAGAGGATGTTTGCGTTTTTTTTTCTAATCTCTCCTTCTATTTCCTTTCACGTGTCGTTCATCACTCGGATTTTGGAACGAATGTGAGAATGCTGGAAATCAATGTTTTGTCTTTTTTTGTGCGTTGGTAACTGTAAATCGAGTGATATCTTCCTTATATGGTTCCCTGTTCAGTATCCTGAAGGACTACAATGCGTGTAACTGTCAGGGCTGCCACTGTCAGAGGGAACCCAGGTCTTCCTCCTTCAGCCAGCACCTTCACACGTATTCCTGGACGGTCGGCTACGCACCAGACCCACAGAACGTCTACTGGTGAGAACACACACACAGCACAGATTCTCCCCCCCCCCCCCRCCGCTGAGACTAATGCCGTGTTCAAAACAACTGGGAACTCTGGGAATTTCCTACTTCAGTGCGTTCCAAGGACTGACGGTCCCTGCATCTGATGTTCAAGGTGCTTTCAAGACAACTGGAAACTCGGGGGGGGGAACGAGATCCGACTGAGGAAAATCATTTTTGAACGGTCATCTGACTCGGAAACTCTGGCATCTTTCGAGAGCGCCCCGACTTTCCGACCTGAAGTTCACGGAGGTCATAATTTGACCCCCCCCCCCCCCCCGAGGTCCCAGTTGTCTTGAAAGCACCATGAACGTCAGATGCAGGTACCATCAGTCCAGTCAAATAAATAAGGAAATTATTTGCACGTTATTTCTATTTATGCAGGGCTGTGCCTCGCACGTGCTACACCAACTGATCTACAGTATTTTGTTGTCAAAGCTTGAGTCCTGAAATATAATATGGTCTGAGAAGAACAATATAGGGCATATAGCCAATATGCTGTGATAATGTAATAGACCAGGCATATAGCCAATATGCTGTGATAATGTATTAGACCAGGCATATAGCCAATATGCTGTGATAATGTGTTAGTTTTACTGCACACCTCATTCCTACAGAACAGTTTTTATTGGGTTAATGTAAAAAATATATATATATTTTTTTTAACAAAAAATCTGAGTGGACTGACTGTTTTCTTTTTGACTGGGGAAGTGATCTTGACTCGTGACAGCTGGTGGTTGGTGACCACTGGTGTAGACGATTAGCCAACTGCTGAGTGTTGTTATCAGATTACCTCACAGCTGAAGACTGTACATATCTGGCGGCGTCTCTTGGTGTCAGCCTCAGTCCTGTATGTATGTGAAGGGTCATAGAGTGAAAATCAAGTCCATCTAGGCCAAGGGGCTATTCAAATCTTCTCGTACAAGAAGTTGTGACAATTTTTCTTAATGTTAAAACTGCCATTTTATTTTCATCCATTTTTCCGTTTAAAAACGCTAAGAAAAAAATCATACAATTCCATTTACAACGCAGAATAATGGGTCAATTACATCAGTCTGACTGCTTGGGCCGGGCAACCCTTTAAATCCAAATCAAATTGTATTAGTGTTAGGAATTTTGTTAATAATAATTAAAACAATTTCTAGATTTAGATAAAACTATAACTAATTGAACTCTGCACGCCTAGTGAAAAGAGATCTGTGCTGTGGGTCATAAAATAATCAGAAAGGGTCGTTAAACTATGATTGAACTGACCCAACTTAGCCTTGAGATGTTTAGATAAAGTAGTGAGTAACTTTTTAGGTCTTCCATTATCTTGAGTTGTCTGCTAAAGTGGTAATAAATTATAGTGAGCCTTCAGGAGYATAGATTATATTGTGTGTCATGTGTGTGCGCTGGGAAGTTGGAATGAACTTTTAAACCTGTTTTATATTGGCCAGGACGAGGAGATTTATTCTGTAACCTATGACGTCATATCTTGTATATAAACTGTTGGTTATGGTCAAATGGGAGCGTGCTCCGAGAATAAATACTATTATCTAATTTTAATAAGACTGTATCCTGTCTATTTTATGTTAATAAGTATCTTACAAATTCTTATAAATAGACAGATTGATTTTAATTAATGAGTACATTAGAGGAATTATTTAATTCCCTCAACAATTAGTTACATGCACCGAATACAACAGGTGTAGTAGACCTTACAGTGAAATGCTTACTTACAAACCCTTAACCAACAATGCAGTTTTAAGAACCCCCCCACCCCCCAAAAAGAGATATGAATAACAAATAATTAAACAACAATAGCAAGGCTATATACAGGGTATTACGGTACAGAGTCAATGTGGGCTTATTATATCCTAATATCTATAATACAGGGTGTTAACGGTACAGCAGATGTGGAGGCTTTATATACAGGGTGTTACAGTACAGAGTCAATGTGTGTGGTATATTACAGGGGTTTACGATACAGATTCTGTGGAGGCTATATTACAGGGTGTTACGGTGACAGAGTCAATGTGGAGACTGATATAAGGTGACGGTACAGAGTCAATGTGGAGTAATACAGGGTGTTACGTACAGAGTCATGTGGAGGCTATATACAGGGTGTTACGGTAATGATCAATGTGGAGGCTATATACAGGGTGTTACGGTACAGTCAAATGTGGGAGGCTTATATACAGGGTGTTACAGTACAGAGTCAATGTGGAGGACTATATACAGGGTCTTACGTACAGATTCAATGTGGAGGCTATATACAGGGTGTTACGGTACAGAGTCAATTGTGGGGCTTATACATGTTACGGTGTACAGAGGTCAATGTGGAGCATAGATCGGGTTACGGTACAGATCAACTGTGGAGGCTATATACAGGGTGTTACGGTTACAGAGTCAATGTGGGAGCTATTATACAGGGTGTTACGGTACATACCGAATTGAAATCAGGGTGTTACGGGTACAGAGTCAATTGTGGAGAGCTACTATAACTACAGGGTGTTACTGTGTGGTACAGTGGAGTTCAATTACGTGGAGGGCTATATACAGGGTGTTAACGGTGCAGTAGTCAATGTGGAGGCTATATACAGGGTGTTACGGGTACAGAAGTCAATGTGAGGCTAGTATGGGTGTTACGGTACAGATCAATGTGGAGGCTATATACAGGGTGTTACGGTACAGAGTCAATGTTGGAGGCTATATTACAGGGGTGTTACGGTACAGAGTCAATGTGGAGCTATATAACAGGGTGTTACGTACAGAGTCAATGTGAGGCTATATACAGGGGTGTTACGGTACAGAGTCAATGTGGAGGCATTATACAGGGTTGTTGTGGTGTAGTCCGGTACAGAGTTCTAATGTGCAGGCTATATACAGGGTGTTACGGTACACAGAGTCAATGTGAGAGCTATATACAGGGTGTTACGGTACAGCAAGTCAATGTGTCGGAGGCTATATACAGGTGTACGGTACAGAGTCAATGTGCCAGGGCTTGGATCAAAAGCCTGCACACCAGCAGCTCTTCAGACTGCTAGTTGACACAATGTGGTTTAATACAATTGTCTAACAGTATTCTACTTTGTGGGGGCACCAATCAATCAGCGTTGTCCTACAGACCACTCGCATCTGCCGCTCCCTATTCAGGACTATCCGTAATCATGGTAGAATCCACATTAATATAGAAACTGTTTAGAATCAATAAAAGTTACTCCAAAATGACACAATACATTATTTACCATTTCATATTTGGGGGGGGGGGTGTCAAGAAAGTATCTGACCACAACCAAAACAACAGCAAATGCATTCCAACAACTTTGTAGAATACAAGCTTGATGTAGTGATGGGTGCTTGGAAATGGAAGCAAATACTAACACTTCTGTATACTTTAATACAAATATAAGTGAATTGTCCCAATACTTTTGCTCTCTAAAATGGAGGGGATTAGGTACAAAAAAACGTGTTGTAATTTCTAAACAGTTCTACCCGATTATGAATGGAAAATATACCGCTCAAATTAAAGCTGACAGTTCTGCACTTAACCACATAGTCATTGTATTTTCGAATCCAAATGCTAGATGCAGAGCTAAAAAACAAAAATGTGTCACTGTCGCAATAATTTACAGGACTCGTATGTACAGTGGGGAGAACAAGTATTTGATACACTGCTGATTTTGCAGGTTTTCCTACTTACAAAGCATGTAGAGGTCTGTAATTTTTTATCATAGGTACACTTCAACTGTGAGAGACGGAATCTAAAACAAAAATCCAGAAAATCACATTGTATGATTTTTAAGTAATTCATTTGCATTTTATTGCATGACATAAGTATTTGATCACCTACCAACCAGTAAGAATTCTGGCTCTCACAGACCTGTTAGTTTTTCTTTAAGAAGCCCTCCTGTTCTCCACTCATTACCTGTATTAACTGCACCTGTTTGAACTCGTTACCTGTATAAAAGACACCTGTCCACACACTCAATCAAACAGACTACAACCGCTCCACAATGGCCAAGACCAGAGAGCTGTGTAAGGACATCAGGGATAAAATTGACCTGCACAAGGCTGGGATGGGCTACAGGACAATAGGCAAGCAGCTATTATTAGAAAATGGAAGAAGTTCAAGATGACAGTCAATCAACCTCGGTCTGGGGCTCCATGCAAGATCTCACCTCGTGGGGCATCAATGATCATGATGGAAGGTGAGGGATCAGCCCAGAACTACACGGCAGGACCTGGTCAATGACCTGAAGAGAGCTGGGACCACAGTCTCAAAGAAAACCATTAGTAACACACTACGCCGTCATGGATTAAAATCCTGCAGCGCACGCAAGGTCCCCCTGCTCAAGCCAGCACATGTCCAGGCCTGTCTGAAGTTTGCCAATGACCATCTGGATGATCCAGAGGAGGAATGGGAGAAGGTCATGTGGTCTGATGAGACAAAAATAGAGCTTTTTGGTCTAAACTCCACTCGCCGTGTTTGGAGGAAGAAGAAGGATGAGTACGACCCCAAGAACACCATCCCAACCBTGAAGCATGGAGGTGGAAACATCATTCTTTGGGGATGTTTTTCTGCAAAGGGGACAGGACGACTACACCGTATTGAGGGGAGGATGGATCGGGCCATGTATCGCGAGATCTTGGCCAACAACCTCCTTCCCTCAGTAAGAGCATTGAAGATGGGTCGTGGCTGYGTCTTCCAGCATGACAACGACCCGAAACACACAGCCAGGGCAACTAAGGAGTGGCTCTGTAAGAAGCATCTCAAGGTCCTGGAGTGGCCTAGCCAGTCTCCAGACCTGAACCCAATAGAACATTTTTTGGAGGGAGCTGAAAGTCCGTATTGCCCAGCGACAGCCCCGAAACCTGAAGGATCTGGAGAAGGTCTGTATGGAAGAGTGGGCCAAAATCCCTGCTGCAGTGTGTGCAAACCTGGTCAAGAACTACAGGAAACGTATGATCTCTGTAATTGCAAACAAAGGTTTCTGTACCAAATATTAAGTTCTGCTATTCTGATGTATCAAATACTTATGTCATGCAATAAAATGAAAATGAATTACTTAAAAATCATACAATGTGATTTTCTGGATTTTTGTTTTAGATTCCGTCTCTCACAGTTGAAGTGCACCTATGATAAAAATTACAGACCTCGACATGCTTTGTAAATAGGAAAATCTGCAAAATCGGCAGTGTATCAAATACTTGTTCTCCCCACTGTATATAGAGACGCGGCCAATTGTTGGTCATGGAAATTTGGTTAAAAGTCACAGAGAAGTAATGGAATTTGTGTATGAACCCTGTATGAACGATAACGTTGCATTCTATTCTTGGATTGAAAGATTGACCTGTCCTCTCCTGATTTCTCCCAGGGAGCATCTGTCAGTCGGAGGGTTCCCCTGGTGGCTGAGATGCTTCATCATCAACTGTATCCTCTTCCTCCTCCTCTTCTTCCTCACAACCCCCGCCATCATCATCTCCACCATGGACAAGTTCAACGTCACCAAGCCTGTCGAGTACCTCAACGTGAGTCACCTTTGACCAGAAGCTGAGATTGAGAAGAACCATGTCTGTTTATTTTTTGTAAACAATCGTTATATCTATCAGAGCGCTGGTGGACTGCAACTGTGGCTGGCTGGCAACAATTTAATTAAGCTTTCGTTTGCCCAACGTTTACTGATACGGGGCCATATTCAACAGGTGTTGATGCAATTCACTCAATTCTGTCAGTTATTCTAGATCTCGGCCACCTCACTGTACGGAGTGCTCGTGAAATCGGAGTAGATTAGCAGAGCAAATTTACCAGCTACATCTATTGACAGTTTGTTGCAGTGACATCATGAACACATTTCTAAAATTGAACAAGGGTTATCTCTGCATAGAGGAGTCTATTTCCAGCCTATGCTAAATGATTTAAACCCATAATCACAACTCATAACGGTTACTACCCTGCATGAATCTGCAGGTAGCTTACCCCACATTCCTCACAACCTCCCCATCTGGGTGTTTCCCCAAGCTCACACACTGCAAACCCAACTTCCCAAGTCCCAAAATGACCCCAACCGGCAAGCCTTGTCAATCCCGGAACCCCATGCCCCCCTTCATCCCCAGATGCTACTTGCCTTCACAGATTCGTGCTAGACAAATGCTGGTTACCTCAATAGTCAAACAGCCCAGAATGACATAAGGCATCATTCATCCTTATCGCTCGCATTCATAACCAGTTGGGAAGGTGGTAATTACCAGTGGGTTCTAAATATAGAGTTGAAGTACATTCCAACGATTCTTGTAAGTGGTGAACAATACCATGGAGGGACATGGAGAAGTAGTATTCTAGAAGGCTTGTTGAGTGTCTTAGCAAATTTTATATTTGCCCATAAAAAATTATATCCAAGAGCTGCCTTTCACTTGCTACAATAAAAATGGAAGATGAACAGAATACATTTTGTATGAACAATGGCAATTCTCTAAATTCCAAGCTCTGCCTCTAACCTAAGGAAGCTCTTTGCCACCTTCTCCGTACCTCCCTCGACTCCTCCTCCCCATACCCCCCCCTTCCTCCTTCTCTGCAGATGACTTGTCGTCAACCATTTTGAAAAGAAGGTCGACGACATGCGAATCCTTCGTTGTGGCTTCAAGCAGTCGCAAAGGCGACGCTGAGGATCTGCTCGACACTGGCCGAGCTAAAGGTCCCCTGTTGCTCATGACCTCTTTCTTCCCTCTCTTCGCTCCAGATGAACACTCGCGTCTTGTGAGGCCGGGTCTCCGCCCACAGCTGACGCTTTGACCTGAATCGACCCTATCAACTCTCTTCATCCAAGACACATTATCCTGAGCTTCGGAGACTCTTTCTCCTCTTACCTTCACCGTCGTCATTAACAACTCATCCCTGACCGCTGGCCTACGTCCCCTCTCCGTCTTCAAGAAGAGCAGACTGAGTTGGCACCGCCCTTCTTGAACAAACTAACAACTCGATCCCTCCGAGGTTCAGACATTCTAGACAGGGACGCAGTGTCCCTGTCTTTCTTTTCTCTCCAAACTCTTGAACGTGACCGTCTTAAGACCACGCAGACTCTCGATCGCCACTATCGCGTCTCTTCCTGAATGGACCTCTTGATCCAACATGCGAGTACAGGTTTCAAGACTAAGTCATATCAAGAAATGAGACTCAGTCTCTTCTCTGTATCACGGCAGACCGCGCTCCGCACTGGACTAAGCGCTAACTTCTCGCGTCCTCTGCTTCATGCCATTCTAGAAGGACCCTATCGTGGCTGCCGTTCGAATACTGTGAACCATCAGATCCTCCTCTCTCACACTCTCTCCGAGCTATTGGGCATTCTTCCTGGCGCGGCCGATGCTAGCTTGGATTGCGTCCTACCTGATCTCAGGTCGCTCTACCAGGTGGCGTGGCTGAGAATCTCCTGTCTCCTCACACAAAGTGCTCTCACCAACTGGGGTAGTCACGCGGCAAGGCTTACTGTCTAGGCCCTGCTCCTAAATTTACATCGCTATAAACCGTTATCATCAAGGATCACTGTTTGGGGCTGCTGTCATAACCTCACATGGTCTCATCGCCTGATCATTGCTAATGCAGACGACGACCAGATGGCCATGATCAATTAATCTTCTCCTTTCCCCTTCTGATCGAACCAGGTGGGGAATCGCATCTCTGCAGTCTGGCAGACATACTCAGTGTGGAATCGACGGATCCCACTCAAGCTGAACCTCGGCAAGACGGAGCTGCTCGCTCCGCACGAGGGGAGTGCACTGCCCCCGTTCCATGTGGGCAAATCTAACGCTCCCGCTCATTACGTTTTGACAATTCACCTTGCTGTCCTTCACGCCCAGAGCGTCTTAAAGAGACCTTGGCGGTGATCCTCTGGACAACACAGCCCTGATTATGTACTCACGATAACTAACATCAAGGGGTTGCCGGGTGGCCCGTTTCCTGTAGGTTCGATCTGCCTCTAGACAACAGCCGCTGCAGTAGATCCTACCTGCTCACACACGAAAGCGACTCGGACCAGGTCTAATCCCAGGACACTTGTCATTCACCGCTCTGGATTCTGCAGAACTCGCTGTTGCGATGGGCCTCCGCCTGCTGTAGCACATTAAACCCCTTACAACTCCTCCAGAACGCGCACGCCACGTTGGTGTTCACCTCCACCAAGTTCTATCTCACGTCACCAGCCAGGGCAACTAAGGGAGTCCAGCTGCTCCGCTCTCCTCCCACTGGCTTCTCGGTATAGAAGGCACATGCGCATATCCGCTACAGAGACTATCGGTGATTGCCTACGGAGGCTGTGAGGGGATACGGAACCTGGTGACAGTTACCTTCGCAGGCTTCCTGTGATCAGAGCGCGCCTCACCACACCGCTTCCACTCCCAACCAGGGCTACTAGCGTTCATTGACACTGAACCCATCCCTCATGGACCTGCTCGCCGCTACCCTACAATTGAGGAAGTACAGTTCCCGCTCAGTTTTGGAGCGCCCAGTCACAACCTGTTCGCATGCTCTGGCCACCCCAAGGTGGACTGACAAACTGACCGCTCACTGACGCCCCAGGGACAGCGGAGTCAAATCACCACCTTATTCTCCGGAGACAGCCACTGAAACCCCACCTCTTTAAGGAATACTAGGCACTCTAACGGCATAAACGTAGATCTTATCCAACCCCCCCCGCCCCCTTAAAATATTTAGATGCTACTATTGTAAAGTGGCTGTTCACTGGATTGTCATACAGGTGAACTGCACAGAATATACTCGTTAAGTGGCATCTGGATAAAGAGCGTCTGGCTTAAAATGACTTAATGATGTAAATGTCATAGAGTGAGTAGAACAGTTTGTAATCTCTTGGTTCTACCAGATATAAACAGAATACTGGATGAAGATGCCATCCATGCTGGCTGTCTTATTTGTTGACAAATTTATGTCAGATGAGGTGGCAGAGAGTGCCAAAATCCGGGAAACTCTAGGCGCCAGGGAGATAGAACGGAGTTTTCCCAAGTTAAGTGTACTGACAAAACACTGAGTCAAGAACTACAAAGGAAACGTATGAATTTCTGTATTGCAACAAAGTTTTCTGTACCATAAGTATTAAGTTCTGCTGCTATTTCTGATGATATAAATAACTATAAATGTCTGCAATGAAAATAGAAAATGAAATTATATAAAAATCATAATCAAAATGTGATTTTAGCATGGATAGTATTTGTATTGAGTAGATTTTCGTCTTACACAGTTTGAAGATGCACACTATGTAAAATTAAGACCTAGACATGCTTTTGTTAATAGGCAATATCTGCAAAATCGGCAGTGTATAGATGCAATCCTGTGTCTATCAAACCCACTGTATATAGAAGAAACGCGGAGAAGCATGGTATGGTCCAATGAAGGAAATTTAGGTACGAATAAAAGTCACAGAGCAAAGTAATGGTATTGTGTATAACAACTGTTGAACGAGTACGTATGCATTCTATTCTTGGGATTGATAGACTAAATGACACAACTGTCTCTCCTGTTTCTCCCAAGGGAGAGCATCTGTCAGTCGGAGGTTCCCCTGTGGTGGCTGAGATGCTTCATCATCAACTGTATCCTCTTCCTCT
The DNA here is from genome assembly GCF_002910315.2 of Salvelinus sp. IW2-2015. Classification (NCBI taxonomy): domain Eukaryota; kingdom Metazoa; phylum Chordata; class Actinopteri; order Salmoniformes; family Salmonidae; genus Salvelinus; species Salvelinus sp. IW2-2015. The sequence goes on along the minus strand of NW_019943463.1, from coordinate 28,517 downwards.
CCTCTTCTTCCTCACAACCCCCGCCATCATCATCTCCACCATGGACAAGTTCAACGTCACCAAGCTGTCGAGTACATCATACAACGTGAGTCACTTTGGACCTACTCTCCTTAAAGTGAAAGCTCAGGAAGGCGAATTACAGACGGCGTCCCAAACAGCACACAGCCCTATTGCCTATTTTAGTGACCCTATAGCTTCTACCCTATATAGTGAACCCTAATATAACCTATTTAATAATAGATGACACCTCGTCATTCCCTTATATAGTGAACCGCGTGTTGACTCTATAAAGTAGTGCACATATATAAAGGCAATATAAGTGCATTTAGGCACGCAGATAAAGAAAACAGTTTGAACTACGCTTATTTCACACGACTGATAAAGAAACTAGATCCAGCTGGCACTGGACTGGATATGCACACCCAACACCGAATGCTAGTAGAACTAGAAGAGGCTAGGAGAAAACGAGGAAGTCTCAAAAGCAGTGATATTGGATGGTTGAACACTAATATGACTGAAAAAGGGCATATAGTCTAGTGGATAATACAGTGAAGAATAATAACCTTCAATCTGGCAAATAGTTCCCCCCTCCCGTCTCTATCGCCCTCCTTCCGTCCTCTCCCTCCCTCTCTTCTCTCATCCTTCTGCCTCTTCCTCTCCTCCCTCTCTTCCTCTCCTCCACCTAATCCTCTCTTCCCATTAACTCTCTTCATTCCTCA
>NW_019943463.1:18986-27773 GCF_002910315.2 Salvelinus sp. IW2-2015 | reverse complement strand
TCCACCGTATGACCCCTCTTAGTGAAAGCTCAGGAGGTCGACCATCAGACGGGTCCCAAAATGCACCCTATATATGACACCCTATTCCCTATTATGAGCACCCTATTCCTATTTAGTGCACTATTAAAGAAATTAAGTCCTATTGGAAGCAGCCTCAGCTTGAACTATCAGAGCCAGCAGAGTACGGTTTGGTTGACACTATAGTGGAAAAAGGCATTAATGATGTACTATCCTAACCTTATCGGTTAACCTTGATCTGCAATGTTTCCTCTCCTCCCCTCTTCTTCCTCCTCTCTCTCTTTCCTCCAGAACCCCATCGTGACCCAGTTCTTCCCACCCTGCTGCTGTGGCCTTCTCCGCCCTGCTACCCACCCATCGTATACTACTCGCCTTCTTCGAGGCCACTGGACCGCTAACTACACCACACACACACACTGGACACGGACCACTACCACACCACACAGAACACTACCACCTCACACACCACACGGACCAGCGACCACTCAACACACACTGGACACGGTACCATCCACACACAACACGACACCGTACCAGCACACACACACACATCGGACACGGTACCACTAACCACACACACACTGGACAGTACCACTCACACACACACTGACACGACCACTCACACACACACACTGGACACGACCACTAACACCACACACTGCGACACCGACCACTCACACACACACACTGCGACACGTACCACTCACACACACACACTGGCACACGTACCACTCACACACACACACACTGGACCCAACGTGTACCACTCACCACACACACACGGAACACGTACCACTCACACACACACACGGAACGTACCCTCACACACACACACTGACACGTACCACTGCACACACACACACGAGACACGGTACCACTCACACACACACCACTGGACACGGTACCACTCACACACACACACTGGAACACAGTACCACTCAACACACCACACTGGACACGGTACCACTCACACACACACGACGTACTAATGTTATATTTTTCCCCCACTGTGTATCGAACATCTCTCTCCAATCTGTTTGTCACTATGCTAGGAGATTCGCAAAACCAGCAACAAACTGATCTGGACATGGCGAACTTGCTAGAGCGGATAGCTCCTTCGTACTCTATTTCTCAATGTGTAATGTTATCTTTTGACTTCCGTGTATCTAATCAGGTCTAGAGAAACAGGACAACCAGCATAATTACACCTTCCTCCATCTTCATGGTCTTACTGCTCGCCGTCCTCTAGGACTCAGCAGGTACATACAATGTCTTCGTTATCCGTCCATGAAATTTTAAATTGGGAAATCAATTTGATGGATACACAACACACTCCCCGCCCTCTCGTCATATTCCGTCCAGTCTCTACCGAGAACGCACTAAACGAAATTTTTTGACAGGTTCGTTAGATCAGGTCAGCTAAGCATCAGGTCCCTAGCAATCAGGGTCGCTAGCATCAGGGTCGTAGCATCAGCGTCGTAGCATTAAGGTCTTACATTTAAGTCTTAGCATTAGGGTCTTAGCATTAGGTCTTAGCACAGCGTCGGTTAGCCATCAGTCGTTAGCATCAGGTCGTTCCGCCATCTCAGAGGTCGTTAGATCAGCTCGTTAGCATAGGGTCTTAAGCATCATCGTCGTTAGCATTAAGCGTCGTAGCATTTAGTCCTTAGCATAGCGTCGTTAATCCAGCAGTCGTCTAGCGTAGGTCGTGAGCATATAGCTTACATTAGGTCTTAGCATAGCGTCGTTAGCATCAGCGTCGTTAGCATGAGGGTCGTTAGCTTAATCGTTAAGCATTAGGTCGTTTCAGACCCAGTGTGTTGCACCAAAACCTTCTTAAATTCTAGACGTCTTATTAAACCAGGCAACAGAGTCCGTAAAGGACCGTGACATTTAGATCCATATGGACTGAAGTAGTTGTAGCTGCAACAGTATTTTATCTAAATGTAGAATTAATAATCACAGACACATTCCCTCCATTTAGAAACCAATCATGCTGCTACTTTTTATACTGTACATACATATATATATGTAACATATAACACAGTTGAGTTGGAAGTTATACGTTTATACTTAGGTTGAGTCATATTAACTGTTTTCACAACACACTCCACAAATTTCTTGCTAACTAACGTATAGTTTTGGCAAGTGTTAGGACAGCGACTTTGTGCAGACAACAAGTAATGTTCCAACAATTGTTTACAACAATTATTCACTTAAATTCACTGTATTCCACCAATTCCAAGCGTCAGAAGTTTTCACATACACGAAGTTGACTTGCCTTAAACAAAGCTTGGAAAAATCCCAGAAAAATGATGCTTTAGAGTTCTATAGGCTACTGACATCCTTTGAGTCAATTGGAGGCCTGCTAACCTGTGGATGTATTTCAAGCCTACCTCAAACTCAGTGCCTCTTTGCGTTGACATCATGAAAATCAAAAAATCACCAAGATGTCAGAAAAATAATTTAGACCTCCACAAGTCTTGTCATCCTTGGGAGCAATTTCCAAACGCCTGCAAGGTACCACGTTCCATCTGTCACAAAACAAGACGACCTAGTATAAACACCATGGACCCACGCACCGTCATACGCTCAGGAAGAGACGTGTTCTTCCCCTAGAGATGAACGTACTTGGTGCTAAAAGGTGCAAATCAATCCCAAGAACAACAGCAAAGCACCTTGTGAAAGATGCTTGAGGAAACAGGTAACAAAAGTATCATTTTCCACAGTAAAACGAGTGCTATATTACATAACCTGAAATCCGCTCAGCAAGGAAGAAGCCACTGCATCCAAACGGCCATAAAATACCCAGGAATCTTGACGGGTTATGCAACTGGCCACATGGGGGACAAAAGATCATACTTTTTGGAGAAAAACGTCTCGTCTGATGAAACAAAAATAGAAACTGTTTGCCATAATGACCATCGTATTGTTGAGCAAAAAGCCGTGATCTTGCAAAGCTGAAGAACACCATCCAACCGTGAACACAGGTGCGCCGCATCATGTGGGGCTGCTTGCTCAGCGAGCCTCGGTGCAACTTCACAAAAGAGATGCATCATGAGAAAGAAAGAAAATTATGTGATAATTGAAGCAACATCTCAAGACATCAGTCAGGAAGTTAAAGCTTGGCGCGAATGGTCTTCCAAATGAACAATACCCCAAACATACTTCCAAATTTGTGGGAAAATGGCTTAAGGACAACAAAAGTCAGTACTGACCTCAATCCTATAAGAAAATCCTTGGGCAGAACATGAAACAGCGTAGTGCGAGCAAAGAGGCCTACAAACCTACTCATATACAACAGCTCTTCAGGAGAATGGACAAAATTCACCCAACTTATTGTGCGAAGCTACGCGAAACTTTGACCCAATTAAAAAATTTAAAAGCAATGCTAACAAAATACTAATTGAGTATTGTAACTTCTGACCCACTGGGAATTTGATGAAAAAAATAAAATCTGAAAAGAAAATCTCTCCTACTATGTATTCTAACATTTCACATTCTTAAAATAAGTGGGATCCTTAAAACAGCGGGATTTGACATAGATGTAATTGTCACAATTGTGAAAAAACTGATTAAACGTATTTGCTAAGTGTATTGTAAACTTCCGACTTCTACTGTATGTATATTTTAAATTGTCTCTGATGACTCTGCCCAGGGATCAACTCCCAACCTTCCAAATCTGAAATGCGACTACTCTCAATGAGGCGAGCCCATCACTAAAGCCTAAAATCTGGGTTCACTAGCCTTTAATCTGGGTTCACTAGCCTTAAATCTGGTGCAGGAAACTGTCCCTTTATAGCCCATTCTCATCATGGAGTTTCTAATCCAATCATCAACCACCTCTCCTATCTTCTTGATAAACTGTTCCTCCTCCTTCCAGCGGATGTTTTCTTCCGAGCTTTGGACAAGCGGCTTCCTGGCCGACGCTGCTTGAGATTGAGTAAGTAGCCTCTCCTATTCCTCTCCAATTTACATTCTTAGTTCCTGGCATCGAGGATTTTTTCCTAGCCGCGTACTTTCTGCATCTGCGTTGCTTCGTTTGGGTTTTAGGCTGGGTTTCTGTAGAAGCACTTTGAGAATATCAGCTGATGTAAAAAAAAAAGGCTTTAAAAAATACAGTTGATTGATTTGACCACATTGCAGTCACAAACCATACTTGATGAACCTATCCTCTCTTCCCTTCCTCTCCTCCCTCTCTTCCTCCACCTATCCTCTCCTCCCTTCCTCTCCTCCCTCTCTTCCTCATCCTCCACCTATCCTCTCTTCCCTTTCTTGCTCTCCTCCCTTTCTTCCTCCCTCTCTTCCTCTCCTCCTCCAGAACCCCATTGTGACCCAGTTCTTCCCCACCCTGCTGCTGTGGGCCTTCTCCGCCCTGCTCCCCACCATCGTATACTACTCGGCCTTCTTCGAGGCCCACTGGACACGGTACCATTCTCTCTCTCTCTCACACACACACACACTGGACACGGTACGACTCACACACGTTATGGTAGTCCATTGTATCCGACGATGACTTCCACTTCTGAGTTAAGAGTGAACTATTTGGTGAGAGACCTGGCAGTGTGGTGCCACGACAACAACCTCTACCTCAATGTGATCAAGACAAAAGAGCTGATCGTGGACTACAGGAAATGGAGGGCCGAAAACGCCCCCATTCACATCGACGTGGCTGTGGTGGAGCGGGTCGAGAGTTTCAAGTTCCTTGGTGTCGACATCACCAACAAACTATCATGGTCCAAACACAACAAAGAAGTCGTGAAGAGGGCCCGACAACGCCTTTTCCCTCTCAGGAGACTGAAAAGATTTGCCATGGGTCCCCAGATCCTTAAAAAGTTCTACAGCTGCACCATCGAGAACATTCTGACTGGCTGCATCACCGCCTGGTATGGCAACTGCTAGGCATCTGACTGAAAGGTGCGACAGAGGGTAGTGCGTATGGCCTATATACTAGGCGGTGTCTGAGGAAGGCCCCAAAAAATGTCAGACTTCAGTCACCCAAGTCATAGACTGTTCTCTCTGCTACCGCACGGCAAGCAGTAGCGGAGCGCCAAGTCTAGGTCCAAACAGCTTTTTAACAGCTTCTACCCCCAAGCTATAAGACTGATGAACAATTGATCAAATAGCCACCCGGACTATTTAATATTTACGAGATCCACAAACTCCTGAGCTGTTTTTGCTGTGTCTTTGTGCTCCTCTCCTCCTCCTACCTCTGTCCACCGCTCTGGCAGAGCTGCCGCCAGCTGGAACGATCGGCAGCAGAATCCTCTAGGTCTGTGGATTTGATGTTGCACTTCTTCAGCAACGTTTTCATCTGCCCCGCCTGCAGACCGCCGGCCGAAGTATGGCTGGCCGTACAGGATCTTCCGCGGCTCCTGAGACATTCTAATGACATGCCCAAGCCAGCGCCGTTGGTGCTGGGTGACCATGGCCTCTATACTCTACCAGTTGGTGCTGGGCTACCATGGCCTCTATACTCTTACAGTTGGTGCTGGGTGACCATGGCCTCTATACTCTTAGCAGTTGTGCTGGGTGACGCATGTGGCGCTATAGCTCTAGCCAGTCTGTGCGCTGGGTGAGCGCATACTAGGCCTCATATACTCTTAACGAGTTGGTGGCTGGGGTTGACCCATGGGCCATCTATAGCTCTTAATGTTGGTGCTGGGTGACATGGCCTACTTATACTTCTTAGCAGTTGGTGCAGGGTGCCCCATACGATGGCGCTCTATCAAGCGACTATCTTACTAGCGAACAGTTTGGTCATAGCGCGCGCCACCAACGCTGCAACCCGGATGATCCCACACTTACAGGCGCTGCGTATATCTCTTAGGCAGTTGGTGGCAGGGTGACCATGGCCTCTATTACTCGTACAATTGGTGAGGTGGTGGCTCCGCTGGTACGTGTGCAGGCCATGGGCGCTCTCCTACTCTACAGTTGGTGGCTGGGCTGACGCATGGCCTCTATAGTCTTACAGTTGGTGCTGGGTGACGCATGGCCTCTATACTCTTACAGTGAGTGCAGGGTGACCATGGCCTCTATACTCTTACAGTTGGTGCGGGTACCATGGCCTCTATACTCTAAAGTTGGTGCTGGGTGACCATGGCCTCTATACTCTACCAGTTGGTGCTGGGTGACTATGGCCTCATATACTCTACCAACGAGTTGGTGCTGGGTGACGCATGGCCTCTATACTCTTACAGTTGGTGCAGGGTGAGCCATGGCTCTATACTCTTACAGTTGGTCGAGGTGACCATGGCCTTCTATACTCTTACAGTTGGGCTGGGTGACCATGGCTCCTATTACTCTTACAGTTGGTGCTGGGTGACCATGGCCTCTATACTTTACAGTTGGTGCTGGGTGACCATGGCCTCTAATACTCTTACAGTTGGTTCTGGGTGACCATCGGCCTCTATACTCTCAGTTGGTCTGGGTGACCATGGCCTCTATAGACTCTTACAGTTGTGGTGGCTGGGTGACCATGGCCTCTATACTCTACCAGTTTGGTGCAGGGTGACCATGGCCTCTATACTTCTACAGTTGGTGCAGGGTGACCATGGCCTCTATACTACTAAAGCCAGTTGGTGCTGGGTGACCATGGCCTCTATACTCTAACCAGTTGGTGCTGGGTGACCATGGCCTCTATACTCTACCAGTTGGTGCTGGTGACGTATGCTGTTATACTCTACAGTTGGTGCTGGGAGCCATGGCCTCTATACTCTAACAGTTGTGTGCTGGGTGACCATGGCCTCTATACTCTCCAGTTGGTGCTGGTGACCATGGCCTCTATACTCTTACCAGTTGGTGCAGTGGTGACCAATGGCCTCTATAACTCTTACAGTTGGTGGCGGGTGACCATGGCCTCTATACTCTTACAGTTGGTGCAGGGTGACCATGGCCTCTATAACTCTATACAGTTGTGCTGGGTGACCATGGCCTCTATACTCTTACAGTTGGTGCTGGGTGACCATGGCCTCTATACTCTTCACAGTTGGTGCGGGTGAACCATGGCCTCTATACCTCTTACAGTTGGTGCTGGGCTGACCATGGCCTCTATACTCTACCAGTTGGTGCTGGGTGACATGGCTCTATACTCTAGCAGTTGGTGGCAGGGTGACCATGGCCTCTATAACTCCTTACAGTTGGTGCTGGGTGAACCATGGGCTCTATACTACAGTTGGTGCTAGGGTGACCAATGCTCTATACTCTTACAGTTGGTGCTGGGTGACCATGGCTCTATACTCTTACAGTTGGTGCAGGGTGACCATGCCTCTATACTCTTACAGTTGGTGCTGGTGACAATGGCCTCTATAACTGCTTACAGTTGTTGCTGGGTGACCGGAGATGGCTCTATACTCTACCAGTTGGTGCAGGTGACCATGGCCTCTATACTCTTCCAGTTGGTGCTGGGTGACCATGGCTCTATACTCTTACAGTTGGTGGCTTGGTCACCATGCTCTATATCTCTTACAGTTGTTGCGGGTGACCGAGCCTCTATACTCTTACAGTTGGTGCTAGGGTGACCATATGGCCTCTATAGCTGCTTACAGTTGGTGCTGGTGACACAATGGCCTCTATACTCTTACGTTGGTTGCTGGGTGACCATGGCCTCTATACTCTCTACAGTTGGTGCTAGGGTGACCATGGCTCTATACTCTTACAGTTGGTGCTGGGAAACCACGGCCTCTATTACTCTTACAGTGTGGTCTTACAAAGCAAGTATTCTTTCATGTATAGGGTGCGGCACGAGCCAGGTGAAATCCCAGGGACTGAATGATAGGTAACCTTATGTGGAATCAACTCGAGCTGCTTGTTGTGTCGACTGTAAGGTGACCCAGGCTTCACAGCTGTAAGTGACCAGGCTTCACCAGCTGAAGGTGCCCAGGCTTCACAGCTGTAAGGTGACAGGCTTCACAGCTGTAAGTGACCCAGGCTTACAGCTAAAGTGACCCAGGCTTCACAGCTGTAAAGTGACCCAGGCTTCACAGCTGTAAAGTGACCCAGGCTTCACCGCTGTAAAGTGACCTAGCGGGCTCACAGCTGTAAAGTGACCCAGGCTTCACAGCTGTAAAGATGACCCCAAGGCTTCACAGCTGTAAGTGACCCAGGCTTCTCACAGCTGTAAAGTGACCCAGGCTTCAACAGCTGTAAAGTGACCAGAGGCTTCACAGCTTGTAAAAGTGACCAGCTTCACAGCTGTACGTGACCCAGGCTTCACAGCTGTAAAGTGACCCAGGCTTCACAGCTGTAAAGTGACCAGGCTTCACAGCTGTAAAAACCAGTGTGGTGATGCCATGCGCTTGATAGACGGCGAGTTTGTTTGGAGGCGGATATCTGTTTCGGAAGACCTGTGTCTGAGTTTCCAGAAGGCAGCTGATGATTGCTTGATCATGTTTTGAATTTCGAGGTCGATGCTGCAATCGCTGCCGAGAGATGTGCTACCAGGTATTTGGATGACGGGACTATTGCCAGTGATTCGTCTTGGTTCAATGTGGAAGACAGGCATGGTGGGTGGAGGGCTGGATCTCCTTTTTGGCGAACCATCTCTGTCTTGGTGGTGTTGATAAGCAGTCCCATCCTGCTATAGACCCTCACAGACGCTACAAAGGACGGACTGAAGGTCTTCGGAGTGTGGGCACAAGAGCACAGTCATCAGCATCCTGCAGCTCAAGAACGCCGTCCGTCGACGAACCACCTGGTGTTGCTTGGAGCCTCCTGATGTTGTGTTAGGTTTCCATTATGCAGCCTGAAAGTCCGCAATCATTTACAAAG
>NW_019943463.1:5725-16695 GCF_002910315.2 Salvelinus sp. IW2-2015 | reverse complement strand
GGACCTCCCTTCTTCAGTAGCTCTGCCGGGATGCTGTCAGTAGTAACCTCCTTCTTCAGTAGCTCTGCTGGATGCTGTCAGCAGGAACGCTCACCTTCTTCAGTTAGCCTTCTTCCGGGATGCTGTCAGCAGTAACCTCCCTTCTTCAGTAGCTCTGCTGGGATGCTGTCAGCAGGAATCTTCCTTCAGTAGCTCGTGCCGGGATGCTGTCAGCACAGTAACCTCCTTCTTCCAGTAGCTCTGCGGGATGCTGTCAGCAGTAACCTCCCTTCCTTCAGTACTATGCCGGGATGCTGTCAGCTAGTACACTCCCTTCTTCAGTAGCTCTGCCGGGACGCTGTCAGCAGTAACCTCCCTTCTTCAGTAGCTCTGCCGGGACGCTGCCAGCTGTAACTTCCTTCTTCAGTAGCTCTGCCGGGAATGCTGTTCAAGGAGTAAACCTCCCTCCTTCAGTAGCTCTGCCGGGATGCTGTCAGCAGTAACCTCCCTCCTTCAGTAGCTCTGCCGGGATGCTGTCAGCAGTACCTCCCTCCTTCAGTAGCTCTGCCGGGATGCTGTCAGCAGTAAACCTCCCTTCTTCAGTAGCTCTGCGCGGGATGCTGGCAGCAGTAAACTCCTCTCAGTAGCTCTGCCGGGATGCTGTCAGCAGTAACCTCCCTTCAGTAGCTCTGCTGGGATGCTGTCAGCAGGAACCTCCCTTCAGTAGCTCTGCCGAGAGGCTGTCAGCAGTAACCTCCTCCTTCAGTAGCTCTGCGGGATGCTGTCAGGCAGTAACCTCCCTTCAGTAGCTCTGCTGGGATGCTGTCAGCAGTAACCTCCCTTCAGTAGCTCTCCGGGATGCTGTCAGCAGGAACCTCCCTCAGTAGCTCTGCCGGGATGCTGTCAGCAGTAACCTCCCTTCAGTAGCTCTGCCGGATGCTGTCAGCAGGAACCTCCCTTCTTCAGTAGCTCTGCCGGGATGCTGTCAGCAGAACCTCCCTTCTTCAGTAGCTCTGCCGGGATGCTGTCAGCAGTTACTCCCTTCTTCAGTAGCTCTGCCGGGATGCTGTCAGCAGGAACCTCCCTTCAGTAGCTCTGCCGGGGATGCTGTCAGCAGGAACCTCCCTTCTTCAGTAGCTCTCGCCGGATGCTGTCAGTAGTAACCTCCCTTCAGTAGCTCTGCTGGGATGCTGTCAGCAGGAACCTCCCTCTTCAGTAGCTCTGCCGGGATGCTGGGCAGCAGTAAACTCCCTTCAGTAGCTCTGCCGGGATGCTGTCAGCAGTAACCTCCCTTCAGTAGCTCTGCTGGGATGCTTCAGCAGGAACCTCCCTTCAGTAGCTCTGCCGAGATGCTGTCAGCAGGAACCTCCCTTCTTCAGTAGCTCTGCCGGGATGCTGTCAGCAGTAACCTCCCTTCTTCAGTAGCTCTCTGCCGGGATGCTGTCAGCGCCAACGAGCCGTGTTGTTATTTGATCTGGTTTTGGTGGGTCAGCCCACCTCCTCAGGATCTGGTTTTGGTGGGTCAGCCCACCTCATCAGGATCTGGTTTTGGTGGGTCAGCCCACCTCATCAGGATCTGGTTTGGTGGGTCATCCCACCTCATCAGGATCTGGTTTTGGTGGGTCAGCCCACCTCATCAGGATCTTGGTTTTGGTGGGTCAAGAGAGTCAGACACAGCTGTTTTGAGGGAGTGATGGAGTGATTTCTAGAGCCATAGATAGCTTTAGCTCAGTTTGTAGAAATGGTAGAAATTGTCTGCATACATTTTGATTTCCTGTGCCTTATTCGTCCACCATTCGTTCAGCAGAGCATGCAAGGTTGTTTGCACTTTCTTGCGTGATGCACACCATTGCTGGCGGAGGGTATCAGATGTGGGTCTGTTGAGTGGCCCTGTCTGCTTTGTGCATATTGTCCAGTAAGGTTGTGATTGTGTCCGAGTTCTCATCGAACCAATCCTGCTGTTTCCTACCTCCTGTAGCCAATGAAGTGGGCCGCTGCCTGATAGAGCACTGAGCTAATAGATGCCCACTTCTGGGTCCATGGGATCCTCTGAGCTGATAGATGCCTACTTCTGGGTCCATGGGATCCTCTGAGCTGATAGATGCCCACTTCTGGTCCATGGGATCCTCTGAGCTGATAGATGCCCACTTCTGGGTCCATGGGATCCTCTGAGCTGATAGATTCCCACTTCTGGGTCCATGGGATCCTCTGAGCTGATAGATGCCTACTTCTGGGTCCATGGGATCCTCTGAGCTGATAGATGCCTACTTCTGGGTCCATGGGATCCTCTGAGCTGATAGATTCCCACTTCTGGTCCATGGGATCCTCTGAGCTGATAGATTCCTACTTCTGGGTCCATGGATCCTCTGAGCTGATAGATTCCACTTCTGGGTCCATGGATCCTCTGAGCTGAAGATGCCCACTTCTGGGTCCATGGGATCCTCTGAGCTGATAGATGCCACTTCTGGGTCCATGGGATCCTATGAGCTGATAGATGCCCACTTCTGGGTCCATGGGATCCTCTGAGCTGATAGATGCCCACTTCTGGTCCATGGGATCCTCTGAGCTGATAGATGCCCACTTCTGGGTCCATGGGATCCTCTGAGCTGATAGATGCCCACTTCTGGGTCCATGGATCCTCTGCCTGATAGATGCCCACTTCTGGGTCCATGGGATCCTCTGCCTGATAGATGCCCACTTCTGGGTCCATGGGATCCTCTGAGCTGATAGATGCCCACTTCTGGGTCCATGGGATCCTCTGAGCTGATAGATGCCCACTTCTGGTCCATGGGGGCTACGGAACTCATCCCTTACTGCAGCTTTCTCAAAGCCGGGTACAGTGCAGACACTCTTTACTGGACTTCTACAGGCGTTGGGGGGGGGGCGGGCGTATTCTCACCTGGAGTGTAGCCAGTATCATACGGTAATCTGTCCAACATTCCTCATGTCACGTGTCAGCAGGACGTGATTAGTGTGAGAACGTGTCACTATGACGTAGTTGATCAGTGGTCGGTGTTTGGAGCGTGGGTTACATCGTGATGTTTTATATTTGTTGTTCTGTCGGTACAAGATGTTAGTGACGATGAGATCATACTCGGCACATAGTTAGCAGTCTCACGCCGTTCTCATTGAGCTGGCCAACACCATGCCTACCCAGAACTCTGCTCCATATCCTGTTGTTCTGTCCCAACCTAGCGTTGAAGTCACCCAGCAGAAAGATCTTGTCATCCCTGGGTTGCGGTGAAGGGCCTCATCTAGTGACTGGTAGAAGCAGTCCTTCGCCTCATTTTCAGATGGTAATGTTGGTTGTTAGGCACTGAGAAGAGTAGCATAACGCATCTTGGCTAAGGGGGATACAGAGAGACTGAGTCTTTCACTTATACCGACAGGTGTTTCAGTGAGGCTGGGTAAAAGGCTATTCTTAATTGCCAGTCCCACACTGCTGATGTTGTCCCCCCCCCCCCCCCCGGAGGGTAACCTTTCCAAAAGAAGAGGTAACCTTCTCCCTCCTCATCCAGGGAACCTGGTCTCACTCACTCACTCAGCAATGTCAATATTGTAGCGCCTTTGTTCTGCACCAATTAAAGCTGTTCTCCGATGGGGTCTATCGTTTATTATCGTCAGTGTCCAGAAGAGTTCTGATGCTCCATGTCGCCAGTTTTAGGGGAATTATTTTCTTTCGCATTTTCTTCAATCGCTGAGTGGAACTCTCGATAGGTGTGCGGTAGCCTATCCAGGAAGGAGTGTGAGTGCAATTTTTAGGCCTTTCCCCAGCTGGGGTGAGCAGTCTGGCTCCTAAATAGGGCTGCTCAGTCACACAGGGGTCTGCCGAGAACAGTTGCCAAGTCCCAACTGCTGGCGACCCATAATAGCCCTGTGCCGCTGGCGTGCAGGGGTCTGATTTTTAAGGACTCCCAGTGCATTTACTCCTGCCCCCGTCACCAGACACCCCCAACGCCGCCAGGCTTTAGTCCGGTTTCCGGTTGATGGCTTCACCGAGGTCAGAAGTGGATACCGGCGCCAAGGAAGTTATTTACAGTGCCGCTGAGGGTGCGCAATCCCCAACAGCACTACTTCACTGTGGGATGGTTGAAATTCCAGTGGCAAGGGGGGAAACCCAGGACGACCAGTATCTTCCACAGCGGCAGGAGGCTCCCGGATCCCCAGTCTGTTGGCATCCGCCCACCGCGCACCGCCAGCACGCTGCTTTCCTCTCAGGGTGTGCTCCCCTAACTTTTAGTCGTACCAGACTAACCCACAAGGCAGCAGGGCAGTGGTGGATGGCTGCCAGGGCGTGTCCACACAGAGGTGGGCCTGTACGGATGCATCTCTGGGAACCACTGCAGCTCTGAGATCCCCCTGCCGGGTTAGTCTGGAGTTTCAAGACAACCCGTCAATGTGTGCCGCTGCGAGGAGGCCCCACAGGAGTCTTGGTCATGGAGAGGCTTTGTACCGGCAAGCGGAGCCTTGTGCATGAAGCTGCTTCCCAATTCAACACAAGGGCTAGCCGGCGGCAGCAAAGCTGTAAGCGAGAGTGTGCAAGCACGTGGTAAGCGGGCGTTGCAACTTACCTCTACCTAGGCACTACTGCAGTAGACAAGGTCACATGCACCCTGCGGTTGCCTGGCAACACACACACACACACACACACACACACACACACACACACACACTGGACACGGTACAACACACACACACACTACTCCACCTTCTTCTAGGGCCACTGGACCTGGTACAACTCTCCTAAAGAAACACACTGTTTTCTGTGTGTACAGTACTGGAGTTGACATCAGTGGATGTTTTCTGTGTGTACAGTATTGGAGTGGACATCACGGGATGTTTTCTGTGTGTACAGTATTGGAGTGGACATCAGTTTTCTGTGTGTACAGTATTGGAGTTGACATCAGTGGATGTTTTCTGTGTGTACAGTATTGGAGTGGACATCAGTGGATGTTTTCTGTGTGTACAGTATTGGAGTTGACATCAGTGGATGTTTTCTGTGCTGTATGTATAATATAATGAATGAAGAGATACATTTTCTCATTCTCTTAAGTATTCTCTGTTGTCACCTGGCTAGCCTGGTTCCAGATCTGTTTGATGCCGTCTTTCCAACTCCTATGGTCCAGTGTGTAGGAATTCGGCAAAACCAGCACAAACTGATCTGGGACCTGTCTTACCTGGTAGAGCCATACAGAGAGAGCTGTTGTGTGTAATGTTGATCGTTTTGACTTTCCGTGTATTCTAATAGGTCTGGAGAGAACAGGACAACCATGCATAAATGTTACACCTTCCTCATCTTCATGGTCTTACTGCTGCCCTCTCTAGGACTCAGCAGGTACTACATGTCTTTTTATTCATAACATATTTATTTTTTGTTATTTCAATTTTTATTTAACTAGGTAAGCTAGTTGAGAACAAGTTCTCATTTACAACTGCGACCTGGTCAAGTATAAAGCACAGCAGTTGTGTGTCGAACTGCTGTGCTTTTCGAACTGCTGTGCTTTATCTTGGCCAGGTCGCAGTTGTAAATGAGAAGTTGTGTGTGTATATATATATATATATATATATATATATATATATATATATATATATATATATATATATAAGCATACATTTGACATAAATGTTGGTCCCGGGAATTGAACCCACTATCCTGGCGTTGCTACAGAGGACAACTTACTACTCAGCCAGTTAACTCTTCTATCTACTGTATGTGTGTTCACTACATAGCTAGTAGTCAACGTTTTGTGACAGTTTCCCGAACACAGATCCTGGCCTAGACCTGAACCAAAATGTTCTTTCAATGGAATCCTATAAGAAGCCTTGTATATGAGCCAGAAATGGCCCATAGGGCAGGAGCCTATCTCCTGTTACTGTAGTGAGACAGCTTGATGTACAGGACACCCCCTGGACAGGACACTAGTCTATCTCCTGTTTCTGTAGAGAGACAGCTTGATGTACCAGGACACCCCCTGGACAGGACACTAGTCTATCTCCTGTTTCTGTAGAGAGACAGCTTAATGTACAGTACACCCCCTGGACAGGACACTAGTCTATCTCCTGTTTCTGTAGAGAGACAGCTTGATGTACAGGACACCCCTGGACAGGACACTAGTCTATCTCCTGTTTCTGTAGAGAGCACAGCTTGATGTACAGGACACCCCCTGGACAGGACACTAGTCTATCTCCTGTTACTGTAGTGAGACAGCTTAATGTACAGGACACCCCCTGGACAGGACACTAGTCTATCTCCAGTTTCTGTAGTGAGACAGCTTAATGTACAGGACACCCCCTGGACAGGACACTAGTCTATCTCCTGTTTCTGTAGTGAGACAGCTTAATGTACAGGACACCCCCTGGACAGGACACTAGTCTACCACAGGTCCTTACCCACAATCCACCTCCTTAATGCTGAGTGCCAAGCAGATTCGCATCATGTTCCATTTTTTATGTGTTTGGAATCTGTCCCTTGATGGTCCCATGGACTCTAATACGATCATCATACTCCACCTCCTCCTCTATCGCTCTGACAACTCAACTGTTTCCTTCTTCCTTCCAGTCTGGACGTTTTCTTCAGATGGCTGTTTGACAAGCGCTTCCTGGCCGACGCTGCTGTGAGGTTTGAGTAAGTAGCAGTTCCTAGGTTCCTCTCTAGGTTTCTTCCTAGGTTCCTGCCATCTAGGGAGCTTTGAGCCTTTACCTTGTGCACTGTGGTTTCTGCTGGCCACGTTTGTCGGGCCACGTTCTGGCTCGGAATCTAAAGCTGTCAGTCTTAGTGGTGGTCATGTGACTGGAACAGAACATATCCAATCCAGTGTAGTATGGTTCTGGTTCTGGTTGGCACGATAGTGTGAAAAAGGTATGTTATTGTTGTGATGTAATTTCCTGTCCCCCCCCAGGTGTGTGTTCCTGCCTGACAACGGGGCGTTCTTTGTGAACTATGTCATCGCGTCGGCGTTCATCGGTAACGCCATGGATCTGCTGAGGATCCCTGGTCTGCTCATGTATATGACCCGGTTGTGTCTGGCTCGCTCTGCTGCCGAGAGACGCAACGTCAAGAGGGTGAGTAGAGGAGCGCCACCTGGTGGCCAGGAAGACCTCCGTCACCAAATAAACTACATCTCATAATAAACTACATCGCATCTAGGATGCACATAGATATATCAAAGTGACAAGATAGTCGACTGACCGCTCCAACGATGAGAATAAATGTACAGATTTGGGGGAGGAGTCGAGCCTCTCGCTTCACTTCTTCCTCTCTGGTTAAATGCTACTGGGTCGGGGTCAAATTTATTACAAAACAATCAATTCAGGAAGTAAACTGAAATTCCAATAAGGAGAGCAATGAGGAAGTTGGAATTTCAATTTACTTCCTAAATTGAAATGGAATGAACCCCAACCATGACAAGCTATGCTTTTGTTGAACTGAGGCTTCTCTAAGGACATATGATAATATCCTCCTGTTAATTTACATTTACATTTACATTTAAGTCATTTAGCAGACGCTCTTATCCAGAGCGACTTACAAATTGGTGCATTCACCTTATGATATCCAGTGGAACAACCACTTTACAATAGTGCATCTAACTCTTTTAAGGGGGAGGGGGGGGTTAGAAGGATTACTTTATCCTTCTATGTGTTAATGTGTGTCTCTCTGCATCATGAAGTTTTCCAATTCTATAATTATATCTCTATGTTCTGGCAGCACTAAGCGAATGAGTTGCCGTTCTAATATTTTATTTCTATACTTTACAGCACCAAACATATGAGTTCTGTAACTATTTCTGTGCTCTGCAACACCAGGCGTATGAGTTCCAGTTCTATAACTCTATTTCTATGCTCTGCAGCACCAGGCGTATGAGTTCCAGTTCTATAACTCTATTTCTATGCTCTGCAGCACCAGGCGTATGAGTTCCAGTTCTTAACTCTATTTCTATGTCTGTCAGCACCAGGCGTATGAGTTCAGTTCGGGGCGGCTTACGCCTGGATGATGTGTGTCTTCACTGTGGTCATGACATACAGCATCACCTGTCCAATCATCGTCCCCTTCGGTGAGCTGAGCTCCACTGTTACTAACTGGTTTAGTGAGGTGATGTATTGTCCTGGCTTATCGTCCCCTTCGGTGAGCGTGGTCAGCCAGCATCATCCCCTAACCAGCCGCTAGTCTACTCGGTTGCTTCTCTCCGTCCGTTCTTTCTGCGCATTCTCCATCAGTTTTCAAATGTTATTTAGTGGTGTTGAGGAGCTGGGGGGTAGACAGTGTTGAGGAGCTGGGGGTAGACAGTGTTGAGGAGCTGGGGGGTAGACAGTGTTGGGAGTGGGGGTAGACAGTGTTGAGGAGCTGGGGGGTAGACAGTGTTGAGGAGCTGGGGAGTAGACAGTGTTGAGGAGCTGGGGGGTAGACAGTGTTGAGGAGCTGGGGAGTAGACAGTGTTGAGGAGCTGGGGGTAGACAGTGTTGAGGAGCTGGGGGGTAGACAGTGTTGAGGAGCTGGGGGGTAGACAGTGTGGGGAGCTGGGGGTAGACAGTGTTGGGCTGGGGGGTAGACAGTGTTGGAGGAGCTGGGGAGTAGACAGTGTTGAGGAGCTGGGGGTGACAGTGTTGAGGAGCTGGGGGTAGACAGTGTTGAGGAAGCTGGGGGGTAGACAGTGTTGAGGAGCTGGGGGGTAGACAGTTGTTTGAGGAGCTGGGGGGTAGACAGTGTTTGAGGAGCTGGGGGTAGACAGTGTGAGGAGCTGGGGGGTAGACAGTGGTTGAGGAAGCTGGGGAGTAGACAGTGTTGAGGAGCTGGGGGTAGACAGTGTTTGGAGGAGCTGGGGGTAGACAGTGTTGGGAGCGTAGACAGTGTTGAGGAGCTGGGGGTAGACAGTGTTGAGGACTGGGGGGTAGACAGTGTTGAGGAGCTGGGGGGTAGACCGTGTTGAGGAGCTGGGGGGTAGACAGTGTTGAGGAGCTGGGGGGTAGACAGTGTTGAGGAGCTGGGGTAGACAGTGTTGAGGGAGTGGGTAGAAGTTGGGAGCTGGGGGGTAGACAGTGATGGGAAGCTGGGGGTAAGACAGTGTTGGGGAGCTGGGGGGTAGACAGTGTTGGGGAGCTGGGGGTAGACAGTGATGGGGAGCTGGGGGAACAGTAATGAGGAGCTGGGGGGTAGACAGTGTTGGGGAGGCTGGGGGGTGACAGTGTTGAGGAGCTGGGGGGTAGACAGTGTTGAGGAGCTGGGGGTAGACAGTGTGGGGAGCTGGGGGGTAGACAGTGTTGAGGAGCTGGGGAGTAGACAGTGTTGAGGAGCTGGGGGGTAGACAGTGATGGGGGTTTCTGCTGTTACATGTGTTTAGTTATTGAACCACTAGACTACTTGCCGTCCCTACACTCTAACCACTAGGCTACCTGCCGTCCTACACTCTAACACTAGGCTACCGCCGCCCCTACACTCTAACCACTAGGCTACTGCCGTCCCTACACTCTAACCACGAGGCTACCTGCCTCCCTACAATCTAACCACTAGGCTCCTGCCTCCCCACAATCTAACCACAGGCTACCTGCCGTCCCTACACTCTAACCACTAGGCTACCTGCCTCCCCTACAATCTAACCACTAGGCTACCTGCCGTCCTACACTCTAACCACTAGGCAACTGCCGTCCTACACTCACTAACCCCCATCTAGGCTACCTGCGCGTCCCTACACTCTAACCACTAGCGCTATGCCGTCTATCAACAATACCTAACATAGCTGCTACCTGCCGTCCCTACACTCTAACACTAGGCTACCTGCCGTCCCCTACACTCTAACCACTAGGTTACCTGCCGTCTCTACACTCTAACCACTAGGCTACCTGCCGCCCCTACACTCTAACCACTAGGCTACCTACCGTCCCTTACACTCTAACCACTAGGCTACCTGCCGTCCCTACGCTCTAACCACTAGGCTACCTGCCGTCCCTACGCTCTAACCACTAGGTTACCTTGCCGTCCCTACACTCTAACCACTAGGCTACCCTGCCGTCCCTACACTCTAACCACTAGGCTACCTGCCGTCCCTACACTCTAACCACTAGGTTACCTGCCGTCTCTACACTCTAACCACTAGGCTACCTGCCGTCCCTACACTCTAACCACTAGGCTACCTGCCGTCCCTACACTCTAACCCTAGGCTACCTGCCGTCCCTACACTCTAACCACTAGGTTACCTGCCGTTCTCTACACTCTAACCACTAGCCTACCTGCCGTCCCTACACTCTAACCACTAGGCTACCTGCCGCCTCTACACTCTAACCACTAGGCATACCTTGCCGTCCTACACTCTAACCACTAGGCTTACCTGCCGTCCCTACACTCTAAGCATAGGCTACCTGCCGCCCTCTACACTCTAACCACTAGGCTACCTGCCGCCTCTACACCTCTACCACTAGGCTACCTGCCGTCCCTACACTCTAACCACTAGCTACCTGCGCCTACACTCTAACCACTAGGCTACCTGCCGTCCCTACACTCTAACCACTAGGCTACCTGCCGCCTCTACACTCTAACCAACTAGGCTACCTGCCGCCCTACACTCTAACCACTAGGCTACCTGCCGTCCCTACACTCTAACCACTAGGCTACCTGCCGTCCCTACACTCTAACCACTAGGCTACCTGCCGTCCCTACACTCTAACCACTAGGCTACCTGCCCGTCCTACACTCTAACCACTAGGCTACCTGCCGTCCCTACACTCTAACCACTAGGCTACCTGCCGTCCCTACGCTCTAACCACTAGGCACCTGCCGTCCCTACACTCTAACCACTAGCGCTACCTGCCGTCCCTACCGCTCTAACCACTAGGCCACCTGCCGTCTACGCTCTAACCACTAGGCCACCTGCCGTCCCTACGCTCTAACCACTAGCTTACCTGCCGTCCTACGCTCTAACCACTAGGCTACCTGCCGCCCCTACGCTCTAACCAACTAGGCTACCTGCCGTCCCTACACTCTAACCCTAGGTTACCTGCCG
>NW_019943463.1:0-5700 GCF_002910315.2 Salvelinus sp. IW2-2015 | reverse complement strand
GGGAGCATGAGGAAATTATATTTCCATGTCTTCTATGATATGACTGTGTTGAAATGGCCTGAACCCCACCCTGCAAGCTAATGCTTTTGAACTTAGCTTCCTAAGGACATTAATATAATCCTCCTGTAATGTGGTCTCGTTGCCATCATCAGCCTATGAGTTTGCAGTTCTATAACTCTATTTCTATGTCTCTGCAGCCAAGTGTATGAGTTCCAGTTCTATCTCTATATTCTATGCTTGCACACCTGGACGGTATGCGTTCCATTCTTGTAACTCATTTTCTATGCTCTGCAGCACCAGGCGTATGAGTTCCAGTTCTATAACTCTATTTCTATGCTCTGCAGCACCAGGCGTATGAGTTCCAGTTCGGGGCGGCTTACGCCTGGATGATGTGTGTCTTCACTGTGGTCATGACATACAGCATCACCTGTCCAATCATCGTCCCCTTCGGTGAGCTGAGCTCCACTGTTACTAACTGGTTTAGTGAGGTGATGTATTGTCCTGGCTTATCGTCCCCTTCGGTGAGCCGTGGTCAGCCAGCATCATCCCCTAACCAGCCGCTAGTCTACTCGGTTGCTTCTCTCCGTCCGTTCTTTCTGCGCATCTCCATCAGTTTTCAAATGTTATTTAGTGGTGTTGAGGAGCTGGGGGGTAGACAGTGTTGAGGAGCTGGGGGGTAGACAGTGTTGAGGAGCTGGGGGGTAGACAGGTGTTGAGAGTGCTGGGGGGGTAGACAGTGTTGAGCGAGCTGGGGAGTAGACAGTGGTTGAGAGAGACTGGGGGGAGGACAGTAGTTGAGAGAGCTGGGGAGTAGACAGTGTTGAAGGAGGCTTGGGGGTAGATCCAGGTGTGAGGAGCATGGGGGGGTTAGACAGGTGTTGAGGAGCTGGGGGTAGACAGTGTTGGGGAGCCTGGGGGGTAGACAGTGTTGAGGAGGCTGGGGGGTAGAATCAGTGTTGAGGAGGCTGGGGAGTAAGACAGTGTTGAGGAGCTGGGGGGTAGACAGATGTTGAGGAGGGCTGGGGGGTAGAGCAGTGTTGAGGAGCTGGGGGGTAGACCAGTGTTGAGGAGCGGGGGGGTTAGAAGCAGTGTTGAGGAGCTGGGGGGTAGACAAGTGTTGAGGAGGCTGGGGGGTAGACAGTGTTGAAGGAGCTGGGGGGTAGACAGTGTTGAGGAGCTGGGGAGTAGACATGTTGAGGAGCTGGGGAGGTAGACAGTGTTGGAGGAGCTGGGGGGTAGACAGTGTTGAGGAGCTGGGGGGGTAGAGAGTGTTGGAGGAGCTGGGGGTAGACAGTGTTGGAGGAGGCTGGGGGGTAGGACAGTGTTGAGGAGGCTGGGGGATAGACAGTGTTGAGGAGCTGGGGGGGGTAAGACCAGTGGTTGAGGCGGGGGGGGAGCTGGGGGTGACAGTGTTGAGGAGAGCTGGGGGGTAGAGCAGTGTTGAGGAGTCTGGAGAGGGTTAGAACAGTGTGGGAGGCTGTGGGGGTAGACAGTTGATGGGAAGCTGGGGGGTAGACAGTGTTGGGGAGCTGGGGGGTAGACAGTGTTGGGGGAGGCTGGGGGTAGACAGTGATGGGGAGCTGGGGGGTAGACAGTAATGAGGAGCTGGGGGGTAGACAGTGTTAGGGGAGCTGGGGGGATAGAAACAGTGTTGAGGAGGGCTGGGGGGGTAGACAGTGTTTGACGGAGCTGGGGGGATAGACAGTGTTGGGGAGGCTGGGGGGTAGAAACAGTGTTGAAGGAGGTGGGAGATAGACAGGTGTTGAGGAGACTTGGGGGGTAGACAGTGAATGGGGTTTCTGCTGTACATGTGTTTAGTTATTGAACGCACTGAGAACTACTTGCCGTCCCTACACTCTAAACGCACTAGGCTAGCCTGCGCCGTCCCTACACTCTAACCACTAGGCTATACTGCCGGCCCTACATCTCTAGACCACTAGGCTAGGCCTGCCGTCCGCTACACTCTAACCACGAGGCTACCTGCCTCCCTACAATCTAAGCCACTAGGCTACCTGCCTCCTACAATCTACCACTAGGGCTAGCCTGCCGTCCTACAGCTCTAACCACTAGGCTACCTGCCTCCCCTACAATCTAACCACTAGGTGCTACCTGCCGTCCCTAACCAACTCTAACCACAGGCAACGCTGCCCGTCGGCCTGACACTCTAACCACTAGGCTACCTGCCAGTCCCTAACACTCTCACCACATAGCTAACCTGACGTCCCTAAAACTCTAACCACTAGGACTACCTGCAGTCCTACACTCTAACCACTAGGCTACTGCCGTCCGCTACCACTCTAAACCACTAGGTTAGCTGCCGTCCTGCTACAGCTCTAAACGTTTGGAGAATAGGCAGCGGTATGGGTTCAGCTAGGCTACCTGCCGCCCGCTACACTCTAAACCACTAGGCTTAAGCCTACCGTCCTACAACTCTAACCACTAGGGCTACCTGCCGTCCCTGACGCTCTAACCACTTAGGCTACCTGCCGTCCCTACGCTCTAAGCGCACTCAGGTTAAGGCCTGGCCGTCCCTACACTCTAACCACTAGGCTACCCTGCCGCGCCTACATGCTAAGCCACTAGGCTAGCCTGGTCCCGTCCCCCCCTACATTCTAACCACTAGGTTAAGCCTGCCGTCTCTACACTCTAACCACTAGGCATAGCCTGCGTCCCTACACTGCTACGCACTAGGTACCTGCCTGTCCCTAGCACTCTAACCAGCTAGGCTACCTGCCGTCCCTAACTCATAAAAACCACTCGGTTAAACTGCGCGTGCTCTCTAAGCTCTAACGCACTAGCATAGCCTGCCGTCCCTAACACACTAACCACTTAGGCTTACCCTGCCGCCCTCTACAGCATCTAACCACTGAAGGCTGACCTGCCGTCCCGCTAGCACTTAACCACGTAGGCTACCCTGCCGTCCTACACTCTAAACCATAAGGTCTACCTTTGCCGCCTGCTACACTCTAACGCACTAGCTAACCTGCGCAGCTCTACACTGCTAACACTAGGCTAACCTGCCGTCCTACATCTAAACGGCACTAGGTACTTTTTTTGCACGTCCCCTAGCACTCTAACCATTAGGCTCCTGCCGTCCCTACACTCTAACCACTAGGGCTACCTGCGCAGCAGTCTACACTCTAACCACATAGGCTAACTGCCGTCGGCTACACTCTGAACCATAGGCTAACCTGCGCGTCGCCTACACTCTAACGCACTAGGCTACCTGCCGTCCCTACACTGCCTAACGCAGCATAGGCTAGCCTGCCGTCCTACACTCTAACCCCTAGGGCTACCTGCCGTGCCCTACTCTAAAGCCACTAGGCCTACGACTGCCGTCCCTAACAATCTAAGCCACATAGGGCTACCTGCCGTCCGCTGACGCTATAAAACCATAAGGACACCTGCCGTCCCTGACACTCTAACCGACTAGGCTGATCCTGCCGTCCCTAAACGCTCTAAACGGGCACCTAGGCCACGCTGCGCGTCCCTAACGATCTAAACCACTAAGGTCGCACCAGCCCGTCCCTACGGCTCTAACCACTAGGCTACCTGCCGTCCCTACGCTCTAACCCAACTAGGACTACCTGCGCGCCCTACGCTGCTAAGCCACTAGGTGCTACCTGGCCAGTCCCTACACTCAGACACTAGGATTTTACCTGCCGTCTCTACACTCTAACCAACTAGGCTACTGCCGTCCCTACAGCTCTAACCACTGGGCTAGCTGCCGTCCGCTACAACTCTAAAGCACTAGGCTACCTGGCCGTCCCTGACAACTCTAAGCACTAGGTTATAGCGCTGCCGTCTCTACACTCTAACGCAACTAGCCTAGCCTGCGTCCGTACACTCTAACGACACTAGGCTTACCTGGCCGCGCGTCTACACGCCTAACACATAGACTACCATGCGCGTCGCGCTGACACTGCGTAAGCCACTAGGCGCTAGCCTGCCGAGTCCCTGACACTCTAACGCACTAGGAATAGCCTGCCGCCTGCTACATCTAACCACTAGGCTACCTGCCCGCCTCTAACACTCTAACGCACTAAGGCTACCTGCCGTCCTAAGCACTCTTAAGCCACATAAGGCTACCTGCCGTGCCCTGACACTCTAACCACTTAAGGCTAGCGCCGCCCACACCTAAACACTGAGCTAGCCTGCCGCCTCTACAGCGCTAACGCACTAGCCTACCTGCCGTCGCTACACTCTAACCACTAGGCTAGCCTGCCGTCCCTACACTCATAAGCGGCACTAGGCTACCTGCCGTGCCCTACACTACTATACCACAGCTACCTGGCCGTCCCTACACTTCTAACCACTAGGCTACCATGCCGTCCTACACTCTAAGCCACTAGGCTACCTGCCGTCCCTACGCTCTAAACCAGCTAGGAGCTAACGCTGCGCGTCGGCATACGCTTAACACTAGCCACCTGCCGTCGCCTACACTCTAAACGCACTAGGACTAGCCATGGCCGTCTAGCTCTAACCACTAGGCACCTGCGCTCCCTACGCTCTAAAAGACCACTAGGCCACACTGCCGTCGCCTACGCTCCTAACTACTAGGGCTAGCCTGCGCGTCCCTACGCTCTAACCACTAGGCTACCTGCCCGCCCCTACGCTCTAACCACTAGAGCTATGCCTGCCGTCCCTACACTCTACCAGCTAGGTTACCTGCCGTCTCTACACTCTAACCACTAGGTCTAAACCTGCCGTCCTACACTCTAACCACTAGGCTACCTGCCTCGCTACAGCTCTAACCGCACTGAGGCTACCTGCCGGCATCTAAGCTCTAAAACCAGCTGAGGCTAGCCTTGCCGTCCCCTAACTCCTAACGCACTAGCCTACGCTGCGTCCTGGCAGCTCTAACCACTAGCCTACCTGCCGTCCCTACACTGCTAAAGCCACTAGGCTACCTGCCGTCCTACAGCTTCTAAAGCGGCAGCTAGGCTACCTGGCCGTCCATACACTCTAACAGGCACTAGGCTAAACCTGCCGTCCCTACACTCTAAAGCCACTAGGCTAACCTGCCAGTCCCTACACTCTAACAACTAGGCTACACTGCCGTCCTTACACTCTAAACACAACTAGGCTACCTGGCGGTGCCGCTACAGCTCTAACCAACTAGGATTACCTGCCCGCTCTACACTCTAAAACGCACTGAGGGCTAACCTGCCGGCCCCTACACTCTAACCACGTAGGGCTTACCTAGCCGTCCCTACACTCTAACCACTAGGCTAACCTGGCGCGTCCCTAACGCTGCTAAAAACCACTAGGCTACCTGCCGTTCCCTAACGGCTCTAGACCACTAAGGTTACGTGCGCGTCCCTACAGCTCTAACCACTAGGCTACCGCTGCCGTGCCTAGCACTGCTAACCACTAGGCTACCTGCCGTCGGCCTACACTAACACTAGGTTTACATGCCGTCTCTACAGCTCTAACGCACTAGGGCTACCTCCGTCGCCTACAACTCTAACGCACAGGCTTATACAGCCTGCCGTCCCTAAGCACTCTAACCACTAGGCTACCTGCCGTCCTACAACTCTAACCACTAGGTTACCTGCGGCCTTCTACAACTCTAACCACTAGCACTTACCTGCCGTCCCTACACTCTAAACCAAGCTAGGCTACTGCCTACCCTGCGCGCCTCTAAAAACTCTAAACATCTAAGGCTAATACCTGCAGTCCTACACTCTAACCACATAG
>NW_019943462.1:161835-191703 GCF_002910315.2 Salvelinus sp. IW2-2015 | reverse complement strand
TATAATCCCAGCTATATACTACATAAAGGAAGAGATTTTATATTACATAAGAATAGATGTTAATACCTCAGCTGATATACTACATAAAGAGAGATGTTAATACCCAGCTGATATACTACATAAGAGAGATGTTATATACTTACATAAAGAGGATGTTATAAAATACCAGCTGATATACTACATAAAGAGAGATGTTATAGTACATAAAGAGAGATGTTATAAATACCCAGCTGATATACTACATAAGAGAAGATGTTATTAATACCAGCTGATATATACTACATAAAGAGAGAGCTGTTATAATACCCAGCTGATATACTACATAAAGAGAGATGTTATAGTAATAAAGAGAGATGTCTATAATACCCAGCTAATATACTACATAAAGAGAGAATGTTGTTAATACCCAGCTTGATATACTACATAAGAGAGATGTTATAATACCCAGCTGATATACTACATAAGAGAGATGTTATAATACCCAGCTGATATACTACATAAAGAGAGATGTTATAGTACATAAAGAGAGATGTTATAATACCCAGCTGATATACTACATAAAGAGAGATGTTATAATACATAAAGTATAGATGTTATAGTACATGAAGAGAGATGTTATAGTACATAAAGAGAGATGTTATAAGTACATAAAGAGAGATGTTATAGTACCCAGCCGAAGAAGTTGAAGTAGACCAATAAGTCCATGCTGATTACGTTCTCAAACTGACAAGTGATGATGAGATCGTCGTTCAGGGAACCGTTCTGCTGCACCCTGCAGGAAGGGGGGGGGGGGGGTTATGTACTTCTATTTGTGTATATTACAGATAACATATTATCAATAGCAGATCAGAAGAGGCTGAATTATTGGACAATTCTTATTCCAAATACATTTGGGAGCCTGAAATGGCCCCCTATTGGCCCTGTTCAAAAGTAGTGCACTTTCATAAGGAATAAATAAGCTATTTCGGACACAGACAATGTCAAACTGCAATTAACAAACACACACCAAACTAATTTAAAGACATAGTACCTACCTCCAGAGGTTGTTACCAGCCCAGCATGGGGTCAAGCCCACGATGAAGGCCACAGTCCAACACACCACCACCGCCACGGCCGCTCGCTGCTTTGTCACCACACGCTTATAGCTGTAGAGATAGAGAGAAACCAGGCGGTTAGTCACCTCTACCGTAACACAAGGAGTTAGTCACCTAAACCGTAACACAAGGAGTTAGTCAACTCTATCGTAACACAAGGAGTTAGTCACCTCTACCGTAACACAAGGAGTTAGTCACCTCTACCGTAACACAAGGAGTTAGTCTCCTCTACGTAACACAAGGAGTTGGCTCCTCTACCGTAACACAAGGAGTTAGTCTGCTCTAACCCGTAACACAAGAGTTAGTCACCTCTACCGTAACACAAGGAGTTAGTCACCTAAACGTAACACAAGGAGTTAGTCACCTCTACCGTAAAAAGGAGTTAGTCACCTCTACCGTAACACAAGGAGTTAGTCACCTCTACCCTTACACAAGGAGTTTAGTCACCTCTATCGTACACATAGAGTTAGTCACCTAAACCGTAACACAAGGAGTTAGTCACCTCTAAACCGTAACACAAGGAGTTAGTCCACCTCTACCGTAACAAGGAGTTAGTCACCTCTACCGTACACAAGGAGTTAGTCACCTAAACCGTAAACAAGAGTTAGTCACCTCTACCGTAACACAAGGAGTTAGTCTGCTCTAACCGTAACACAAGGAGTTAGTCTCCTCTACCGTAACACAAGGAGTTAGTCACCTTCTATCGTAACACAAAGGAGTTAGTCACCTCTATCGTAACACAAGGAGTTAGTCACCTAAACCGTACACAAGGAGTTAGTCACCTCTTATCGTAACACAAGGAGTTAGTCACCTAACGGTAAAACAAGGAGTTAGTCACCTCTATCGTAACACAAGGAGTTAGTCACCTAAACCGTAATACAAGGAGTTAGTCACCTCTATCGTAACACAAGGGTTAGTCACCTCTACCGTAACACAAGGAGTTAGTCACCTCTACCGTAAACCAAGGAGTTAGTCCACTAAACCGTAACACAAGGAGTTTTAGTCACCTCTTTAAAAGGAGTTAGTCCTTATGTAACACAAGGAGTTAGTCACCTCTATCGTAACACAAGGAGTTAGTCACCTCTATCGTAACACAAGGAGTTAGTCACCTCTATCGTAACACAAGGAGTTGTCACCTCTAACCGTAACACAAGGAGTTAGTCACCTCACCGTAACACAAGGAGTTAGTCCACTCTACTGTAACACAAGGAGTTAGTCTCCTCTACCCGTACACAAGGAGTTAGTCACCTCTATCGTAACCAAGGAGTTAGTCACCTAAACCGTAACAAAGGAGTTAGTCACCTATACCGTAACACAAATAGTTAGTTCTCCACAACCTATAGCTGCAAGCAAGTAAGAGATCACACAAATGTTTGTGTAAAATCTCACTCGGTCTCAAAAAAGCGTTGACAATTACCGAACCGTTTACAACAAGAGCTGTACTCCCTGTACCACAAACAAGAATAGCATGGCAGCGGACATGTTAAACCTGTATTAATACAGCTTTTCAACATAAGGAAAAGAGCAATTCTCATTCTATGCCTTCTATTTCACCTCCCTCCCTCCCTCGAGCACTGCGTTCCAGGATTCTTTTTTTATTTTCATTCGAAGCATGACGGTGATTCATGGTTTCTAAAAATTGATTACAATCTCAATATCCACATACAGTACAGTACTAATGTTCCTCCAAACTGACTACATTTCAATATCCTCATACGGTACAGTACTAATGTAACCTCCAAACTGTGCGCTGAACAGAGAACAGACTGCAGGGATTCTTCATTCAGTAGGCAGCACAATAGCTTAAGATACCTTATTGGTCAATTGCACACAAGGTTCAACCAAAATTTGACTTCGCTTTTAACCCAACCCCTCTGAAAGACACACATATGTACATACACCCACAATACAGTATACTGCATGTACACACACACAACACACACAACACACACACACACCACACACACACACCACGGACACACCAACACACACAGCACACACCACACACACATCACAAACACACACACACAACACACCAACACACACACACACACAACACACACACCAGAAAAGAGCTGTTAAATTCGACAACCCCGAAAAGGAAGCGATTCCCAAACCTTCCATAACAAAGCCATCACTTACAGAGAGATGAACCTGGAGAAGAGTACCCTAAGCAAGCTGGTCCTGGGGCTCTGTTTCCAAAACACAACACACCCCACAGAGACCCAGGAGAGCAGCACAATTAGACCCAACCAACATAGAGAAAACAAAAAGACAATTACTTGACAGATTGGAAAGAATTAACAAATAAACAGAGCAAACTAGAATGCCATTTGGCACTAAACAGAGAGTACACCAGTGGCAGAATACTGACCACTGTGACTGACCAACTTAAAGGAAAGCTTTGGACTATGTACAAACTCAGTGAGGCATAGTCTTGCTATTGAGAAAGGCCGCCGTAGGCAGACATGGCTCTCAAGAGAAGACAGGCTATGTACAACTGCCCACAAAATTAGGTGGAAACTGAGCTGCACTCCTAACCTCCTGCCCAATGTATGACCATATTGAGAGACAGCATATTTCCCTCAGATTACACAGATCCACAAAGAATTTCGAAAACAAACCCAATCTTGATAAACTGCTGCAATCACAGCAGCAAGATTTGTGACCTGTTACCTACAAGAAAAGGGCAACCAGTGAAGAAAAACACCATTGTAAATACAACCCATATTTATGCTTATTTATTTTCCCTTGTGTCTTTAACCATTTGTACATCGTTACAACAGCTGCATACATACATAAATGACATTTGTAATGTCTTTATTCCTTTGAAACTTCTGTATGTGTAATGTTTACTGTTCATTTTTATTGTTTATTTCACTTATATATTATCTACCTCATTGCTTTGGGCAATGTTAAACAATGTCTCCCTGCAAATAAAACCCTTGAATTGATTTGAATTGAGAGACAGAGAGAGAGAGAGAGAGTGAGAGAAGAAAGAGGGAGAGACAGAGAAAGCGAGAAAGATACGACAGAGAGAGAGAGAGAGAGAGAGAGAGAGAGAGAGGAGAGAGAGAGAGAGAGAGAGAGAGAAGAGAGAGAGAGAGAGAGAGAGAGAGAGAGAGAGAGAGAGAGAGAGAGAGAGAGAGAGAAGAGAGAGAGAGAGAGAGAGAGAGAAAGGAGAGAGAGAGAGAAGAGAGAGAGAAATTGTGTGTGTCCGTGTATTGGGTGAGCTGATTGGTGATGGCCTGGGGAATGATAAAAATGAAGATAGTCAGACAGGGACTCTGATGGCTGCAGGCTATGTTGATTGGCTGCACTGTTAGCCTTGTTGTACCTCTTCTATTGTTTTCTTGTAAAAGAAAAAAGCATAACGTATATGTAATGTACAGATATGGTGGACAAATCAGTTCAGATATAAATATCTGAAAATAATGTATGCTGCTCTAGCTTTAAACAGAATGCAGATCTGTTGGGCTTCAACCTGTTGGGCTGCAAACTTAAAGGTCCACAACGATGTCACCATTGCCCTCGATTCTAAGCAAAGTTGTGCTGCTATTTTTATTGACTTGGCCAAAGCTTTTGATACAGTAGACCATTCCATTCTTGTGGGCCGGCTAAGGAGTATTGGTGTCTCCGAGGGGTCTTTGGCCTGGTTTGCTAACTACCTCTCTCAAAGAGTGCAGTGTATAAAGTCAAAAAATCTGCTGTCTCAGCCACTGCCTGTCACCAAGGGAGTACCCCAAGGCTCAAACCTAGGCTCTACACTCTTCTCAATTTACATCAACAACATAGCTCAGGCAGTAGGAAGCTCTCTCATCCATTTATATGCAGATGATACAGTCTTATACTCAGCTGGCCCCTCCCCGGATTTTGTTTTAAATGCTCTACAACAAAGCTTTCTTAGTGTCCAACAAGCTTTCTCTACCCTTAACCTTGTTCTGAACACCTCCAAAACAAAGGTCATGTGGTTTGGTAAGAAGAATGTCCCTCTCCCCACAGGTGTGATTACTACCTCTGAGGGTTTAGAGCTTGGGGTAGTCACCTCATACAAGTACTTGGGAGAATGGCTAGACAGTACACTGTCCTTCTCTCAGCACATATCAAAGATGCAGGCTGAAGTTAAATCTAGACTTGGTTTCCTCTATCGTAATCACTCCTCTTTCACCCCAGCTGCCAAACTAACCCTGATTCAGATGACCATCCTACCCATGCTAGATTACGGATACATCATTTATAGATCAGCAGGTAAGGGTGCTCTCGAGTGGCTAGATGTTCTTTACCATTCGGCCATCAGATTTGCCACCAATGCTCCTTATAGGACACATCACTGCACTCTATACTCCTCTGTAAATTGGTCATCTCTTTATACCCGTCGCAAGACCCACTGGTTGATGCTTATTTATAAAACCCTCTTAGGCCTCACTCCCCCCCTCTGAGATATCTACTGCAGCCCTCATCCTCCACATACTGTACAACACCCGTTCTGCCATTCACATTCTGGTCCCCAAAGCACACACATCCGTCGCTCGTCTTTTCAGTTCGCTGCAGCTAGCGACTGGAACGAGCTGCAACAAACACTCAGTTTTATCTCAATCTCTTCATTCAAAGACTCAGTCATGGACACTCTTACTGACAGTTGTGGCTGCTTTGCGTGCCCAATAATGTTTGTTACATGTTTTGAGCTGCTACCATGCGGTGTTGTCATGTGTTTCTGGCTTGCTATGTTGTTGTCTTAGGTCTCTCTTTGTGTAGTGTTGTGTTGTCTCTCTTGTCATGATGTGTGTTTTGTCCTATATTTATATGCTATTTATTTTTAATCCTAGCCCTCGTCCCCGCAGGCGGTCTTTTGCCTTTTGGTAGGCCGTCATTGTAAATAAGAATTTGTTCTTAAAACTGACTTGCCTAGTTAAATAAAGGTTAAATAAATTGGCCAATTGATTTGATATGAAAAAAGTGTAGTGATAAGTACTTGAACTGAACACTAGTGAGTATTGTTCATAAGAAAGCCTACTAATGGATACAAACTGATAACAGTTCAAACAGCAGCCAGGGAGTGTCTAGTGTGTGCTTAAGACACAAACACACACACACGCACGCACGCACGCACGCACGCACGCACGCACGCAGACACGCACGCACGCACGCACGCACGCACGCACGCACGCACGCAGCACACGCATCACAACCACACACACACACACACACACACACACACACACACACACACACACGGTCTAGTGTAGATAACGCACAGGGTTCCCATAACAACCTGATGGTTTAATCACAATACAGATTGCTTCTTATCAAAATGATCCACACTGGGTATTGTTTCCTCTTGCATAACTATGTCCATGTGCAGTATAATGTAGATAGTGAGAGGTGGTTGGAGTGGCATTTCAACTACCCTCTTTTGAGCTCTATAGGCCTGGGTATATTTTACAGGTCTGGTTCAGATTGATGCATTATTTAAGTGATAATGCCAGAGAAGCCGGTGTTTGGAGGATATATTGGCATGCGTGTAGTTAGGCCCGAGACGAAGTCAAACCTTGCCAATATATCGTCTTCCAGGGCATTATCACTTTTATACAACGGGTTACCAACATATTCAAATAAGGATTGACATATTTTCATTCATTTTCATTCATATTTTCGTGATGTTGATGAATTTATTCATACTATTTCATCCTTCCACGAGATATCGTCCCGACACAAATCTAGGGTTGCTACACAAGCCGGCTGGTCGTTCGTTCTATTGGTTCGCTTGCCAGAGACGCAGTCGTTAAGTCTTTTTTTCTACATCTATGGACGTGATCCAGTCGTTGGTTCTCAATGTTCCGTTACCATGATGTCTGGCAATGTTCTTATCCCTTGCTTGCTAGCTAGCCAACTTTGCTAACACAGTCACGTCAAACAGTGCAGCCAGAATAACAACAAAGTAGCTGCATTTGTGTTTGTTTAATCTGTTTTCTAGTGATTTGTTGTTGTTTTTTGGGGGGGGGGGGGTACATCCATAACATTGAGCTAATGATGCACATTTTCTACTGGCAGTATGTGCTCTCTCGTCAGGACACTGTTGTCCAGAGGAGCTGGCCAACTACACAGCTAACACAATCACTTCAAACTGAATCTGGAATGACAGCAAACTGGCTGAGAAAAGCTGCCAGACTGTCTGTCTCGTCCATTACTATCAGACAGCTGGAGATCGAATTTCAATATTGAAACAGTATTGCCAATGTAGGCAAGACAGACAGCAAGGGCAATACAAATCTCTGTTGTTCAAAACCAAATGCTAGTCAAAAAAAAATGGGAGAAAATGTCTAGATGCTTTTTACAGTGAAGATCAAGTTTCTAAATTGCCTGGCTGGGCTGATGAGACAGTAGATTGCACAGTCTGATGGAACAGAGTAAATTGCCATTTCAATGTAACATCCTTTGCCGGTAATTTGTGGAATAGATACCGGCTGGAACGTGGTTTTAACCAATCAGCATTCACGATTAGACCCACCTGTTGTCTGATTGGGAAATACTGTTTTACATGTAGGACAATGATGAGAATGATCATATGATGTAATCCAGGGTTTGTTCTGTATCAAAAAGGGTCATAGGTGGTGGACGCTACTGAATTTTAGAAAACATTTTTGGGAACCCCATCTTGGCGGCGTAGACACATTTTATTTAATTTTTTTGCCAATTTCTTGCAATTCTACAAATGTATCCATGGAGCTGAGAGAATGTTTTGCTGTTTAATTCAATCCAATCCCTATTTAGGGGACTTTGAGTGGTTCTGGACTGGTTCCGACTGACATTTGGGTTTACCAAGTGCTTTGCGAACATCGCAGCGTCCAGTGTCTTATAATGCTTTCACATAGGATTTATGGTATTTTGCCTTATACCTCCCTGTATGCCAGCATGCCGGAGATGAGGGGTAGTTGTGGTGGGTGGGCGTCTATTTGAATAATCCATTAAGGAGATACACCATTAAAAAGACATCCATTCTTAATTCATTTAGACAGGTCCTGAGACAACATTATAAGACTAATAAAATGTATTTTCTAAACAGAACAGCATGTTTTGAGTTGAATTAGCCTGGCTGCACCATCCAAATTAACGCAATAGTTGGTTATTTTGTTCATTAAACAGACAAGACACAACTACCCGATCACAGTCAACACACATACATATTATAGTAATTATATAATGGAATATTACAAAATAAAATACCACAAATATTTTTCCCCACACAACCTGCGTCACAGGAACGTGTGGAACCGCTGAAAAGGAATGTTTTCAAACAGAGGCCATGATTGTTTGATCCACGTTTAATCTCTTTCCTACCCTCACTCCACTTTGTTAGGGAGCTGTTGTAGGGTCTTATCTTCATCATGATACCGATAGAAAATAATAGCCATCTATATTTTCAAAAGCATGTGAGTCTCATGTTCATATCTCACAACCGCTGCACGTTTTCAACTTGGGCACCGTCACGTTGAAAAGCTTACGGACAATGTCAAATGTGATATAGCGAAGCACCTGAGTGAGTTGGGTGCGCAATTACGCAGGT
This sequence comes from Salvelinus sp. IW2-2015, assembly GCF_002910315.2. Classification (NCBI taxonomy): domain Eukaryota; kingdom Metazoa; phylum Chordata; class Actinopteri; order Salmoniformes; family Salmonidae; genus Salvelinus; species Salvelinus sp. IW2-2015. The sequence goes on along the minus strand of NW_019943462.1, from coordinate 183,045 downwards.
ACTTTCCCGAAACGGATGACACAAACAACTGGATTCGTTATATAACCCTTTCATGCCCTGCCTCCAGTCCACTTACCGATATCTGAACAAGAGAGCCTCATTGAAATTCCAACAAGCGGTTCTGTGAAAATGTTATTTAATCAGAAGCCACTGACAGATTTCTGGATTGGGCTGCACTCAGAGTATCCTGCCTTGACATATCGCGCTGTTAAGACACTGATGCCCTTTGCAACCACGTACCTATGTGAGAGTGGATTCTCGGCCCTCACTAGCATGAACACTAAATACAGGCACAGACTGTGTGTGGAAAACGATTTAAGACTGAGACTCTCTCCCATACAACCCGACATTGTAGAGGACTAACGTGTCCGAGAAGGATCGGACCAATACGCGGAGTGGGTAGTGCTCATGATGATTTATTATATCGAAACTGAACACTAACATGAAACAAAATAACAAATAGAATACAACCGAAAACAGTCCCGTGTGGCACGAAAACTAACACGAAGAACAAACACCCACAAAACACACGTTGAAAAACCCCGGCTAGCCCTTATAAAATGTATTTCAATCAGGACAATCTGTAGTATGACAAAGCTGCCGCTGCATTGAGAATCATACCAGGCCGAACACAAATCCCCAACCTAGAAAATCAACACATAGAAAACAAATTCCGAATCAGTCCGTCAACTCACGCCCTGACCAACTAAATAAATACAAGACAAAGGAAAACAGGTCCAGGAACGTGACAGAACCCCCCCCTTAAGTTGCGAATCGGGCGCCACCACCAAAAACACATAATAAACTCTAGGGAGGGTCTGGGTGGGCGTCTGTCCACGGTGGCGCTCTGGCGCTGGTCGTGCCCCACCCCACCATAGTCAATCCCCGCTTCCGTGGCCTCCTTCCCAATGGCCACCCTCCATAAAACCCCATTGGATTAAAGCAGCACCGGACTAAGGGGCAGCCTCCGACTGAGGGGCAGCCACCAGACTGAGGGGCAGCACCGGACTGAGGGCAGCACCGGACTGACAGATGGGTCTGGCAGCTCCTGCTGTGCTGGCGGATACCGGCTGGCTGCTCTGGGGATCCTGTGGCTGGCCTGCCTGGCGGATTCCTGGCTGGCATGGCTCTGGGCGGATCCTGGCTGGCGTGGCGGCTCTGGCGATCCTGCTGGCTGGGGGCCCTGGGCGGATCTGGCTGGCTGGCCCTGGCTGGTATCCTGGCTGGCTGCTGCCTTGGGGATCCCTGGGCTGGCTGCCGGCGGATCCTGGCTGGATCTGCTCTGCGAGATCCCTGGCTTGGCTGGCTCTGGGCGGATCCTGGGCCTGGTAACGGCACTGGCGACTCCTGCTGGACGGACCGGCGGACTGCTGGCGCTCCTGTGCTCATGGACGGTCACTGGCGACTGTGGCTGCTCTCGGATTGTGGTCGGACGGATCACTGCTGCATGGCCTGTGCTCCTGGTGGCGGACTCACTGGCTGCTCTGTCTGGCGGACGCACGCTAGTCTCCTGGTGTCTGGGCGGACGGCACTGACGTGCCTCCTTTGTCTGCGGACGCACTGCTGCTCCTGTCGTGGGACGGACGACGTGCTGCTCTGGACGCCTGCGCTCGGACAGACGTGAGCTTCTGACGGCTCGGACAGACGGGCAGCTCTGACGGCTCGGGACAGACTGGCATCTCTGACGGCTCGGGACAGACGGGCAGTTCTGACGGGCTCGGGACAGACGGGCAGCTCTGACGGCTCGGACAGACGGGCAGCTCAGACAGCGCTGGGCAGGCAGGCAGCTCAGACAGCGCTGGGCAGGCAGGCAGCTCAGACAGCGCTGGGCAGATGAGAGCAACTGGAGAGAGAACCCGGAGAGACAGCCTGGTACGGGGGGCTGCCACCGGAGGACTGGTACGTGGAGGTGGCACCGGAATTACCGGACCGTGAAGGAGGACACGCGCTCTTGAGCACCGAGCCCGCCCAACCTTACCAGGTTGAATGATCCCCGTAGCCCTGCCAGTGCGGCGAGGTGGAATAGCCCGCACTGGGCTATGCTGGCGAACCGGGGACACCATTTGTAAGGCTGGTGCCATGTACGCCGGCCCGAGGAGACGCACTGGAGGCCAGATGCGTTGGGCCGGCTTCATGACACCCGGCTCGATGCCCAACCTAGCCCTACCAGTGCGGCGAGGTGGAATAGCCCGCACTGGGCTAAGCACGTGTACTGGGGACACCGTGCGCTCCACCGCATAACACGGTGTCTGACCAGTACAACGCCCTCTCACTCCACGGTAAGCACGGGGAGTTGGCTCAGGTATCCTACCCGGCTTTGCCACACTCCGCGTGTGCCCCCCCCCAAGAAATGTTTGGGTCTGACTCTCGGGCTTCCGTGCTAGCCGCGTACCTTCATACCGCCGGTTCCTCTCTCCGGTTGCCTCTGCTCTCCGAGCTGCCTCCAGCTGTTCCCATGGGAGGCGATCCTTTCCAGCCAGGATCTCCTCCCATGTGTAGCAACCCTTGCCGTCCAAAACGTCCTCCCATGTCCAATTCTCCTTTTTGCGCTGCTGCTGCTGCTGTCCTTTTCAACTCCGCTTGGTCCTTTGGTGGTGGGTGTTTCTGTAACGGCTGTCATATTCTTCCTCCTCCTCGGACGAGGAGAGGCGAGAAGGATCGGACCAATACGCGTAGTGGGTAGTGCTCATGATGATTTATTATATCGAAACTGAACACTAACATGAAACAAAATAACAAATAGAATACAACCGAAAACAGTCCCGTGTGGCACGAATACTAACACGAAAGACAAACACCCACAAAACACACGTGAAACCCCGGCTGCCTTAGTATGATTCTCAATCAGGGACAATGATTGACAGCTGCCTCTGATTGAGAATCATACCAGGCCGAACACAAAATCCCAACCTAGAAAATCACACATAGACAAACCCACCCAACTCACGCCCTGACCAACTAAATAAATACAAGACAAAGGAAAACAGGTCAGGAACGTGACAGTCCCCCAAAAAAGACTGCATGTCCATGGATTATAACGGCAGACAAATCCCTGTAAAATCCAGAATTCAATTGTAATCCAATATTGGTGTCCTCATACAGAATAACTACTGTATAATCAAGGAATCATTAATTGATTTATAATTGGAAAAAGTTCAATTATAGCTTATAATACACTGCCTCAGTGTTATTTTCTGTAGAAGTAGTAAACGTGTTGTGAAAGAGGCGATGACAGGTATGAGTATGAGCTGACTGAGAACTTGAGACGGTTTAATAATAGACAAGGAAATCAAAGAGTCAATAATGACATTCAGCTATACCCCTGCCAGGAAAAGACAAGTGCATGACAAATTCCCAACCTCTCTATCTCCTCTCTCTCTTATGACAAATGAACCATTCACAATCTCTCTCCCAAGTCAAAGTGACTTCGTTAAAAAAGGATTAAAAGCAAGTCGATCACTGTCTAAGAATATTCTCCAACAAATGGAGAATGGAAAAACTCCCTTCTGCTACTAGGCTTCTCTTCTCCTCAGTCTCCTTCTGCTTCTTCTCAGCAGCACAGCCCCAAGCCTTTTGTTTCACCCTGGACATGGCAGCTCTAGTTTGGCAGCACTAGTACATGCACCACAGCACCAGAGGCTGTTAACATTCAATATGCATTACTAAAAATGTAATCTCTGTCACTGTCACAGACTCACTCAATTCCACTGAAACATAAACCAATATATCCTCATCTTTCAAAAAAAAAAAAGGGTGATGGCATCTCCCAAAAAGCCTGAAACAACAAATTCATTTTTAAATGCATAGGTGCTCTTTGAATATTTAAGTAGGCTGACGTGTTTTGACCTCAATGGTATCCTCTGTTGTATTCTCCTCTAATATCTCTGAATAAGTTCCCTAGAAAATGGTCAAGTACCTTAAGCTGAACAGCAAAAAGCAGCACATTGGCAGCAGAGAAGAAAGAGTAAGACAGACAGAGATGTGATTTTCTCCACTCCTCCTCACATTGACAGCAGAGAACAGAGATGTGATTTTCTCCACTCCTCCTCACATTGACAGCAGAGAAGAACAGAGATGTGATTTCTCCACTCTTCCTCACAGTGATGCCTTGTTAGTCTCTCATTCTTCCTTCACTGCATTCCTGAGGACATAACAGCTAATTAGAGCTGCTTGTATCGCTCTGGTAAGCTGTCGGTGTGTGTGTGTGTGTGTCTTCACACATTTGTGTACGTGTCTTTCTGTCTGTCTGTCTGTGTGTGTGTGTGTGTGTGTGTGTGTGTGTGTGTGTGTGTGTGGTGTGGTTGTGTGTGGTGTGTGTGTGTGTGTGTGTGTGTGTGTGTGTGTGTGTGTGTGTGTGTGTGTGTGTGTGTGTGTGTGTGTGTGTGTGTGTGTGTGTGTGTGTGTGTGTGTGTGTGTGTGTGTGTGTGTGTGCTGTGTCATGTTAATACCAGAATTTCAGACACCTCCCCTCTCCATGTGGCCTGGCAGTGAGGATGTAGGCATCCTAGTGACATGGAACCAAAAGGTGTTATGATGACCACCATGATAACCACCTGGTAATCAGATCTTCCTCATCCTCATCATCGTTACACCTTTTTTATCACCTCCTCCTCCTCTCCACACCTTCTTCTTCTCTTCCTCCTCCTCATCATAATTACACCCTCTTCATCACCTCCCCTCCTCTCCACACCTTCTTCTTCTCCCCATCCTCATCATCATCATTACACCTCTTCATCACCTCCTCCTCTCACGCCACACCACCTTCCACTCATCGTCATCATTACACCCTCTTCATCACCTCCTCCTCACACGCCACACCTTCTTCTCCTCCTCCTCATCATCATCATTACACCCTCTTCATCACCTCCTCCTCCCACGCCACACCACCTTCCCCTCATCCTCATCATCATCATCATCATCATCATCATCATCATCATCATCTTCCTCAGTAGTGCATTTTATCCACCTGCTCAATAAAAGTATAACTGGTCAGTGTAGGTATAAGACATGATGAGACATTGTTGTTTACCTGGTTGGAATCTTGACCCTGAGATAGCGGTCAATCGCGATAGCCAGGAGCGCCAGGATGGAACTTTGCGTCAGCACCAGCACCGTGCACGCGACCATCAGGCAGCTGTAGAAGTGAGTTTGAAGTCCGATGCTGATAGTTATCGCCAAGGGGATGACGAGGGCTCCCATGCGATATCCGCCAAGGCCAGAGAAACGATGAAACAGAATGTTGTGTCTCTCAACGACTTGTTAATTTTCACCGCCCAGACCACCATCACATTACCCAGGACGGAGAAGACGGCAATCACCACCTCCATGCCGATGTAGAGCGCCTGGGCTGGAGCGAGTGCTTCAGGCATCCTTTACAGACTATTATAGGTCCACATGAGAAAGAACTAGGTATTATTTCAACAGAAGCAGGCTTGGGAAGCCTACAAAACAATAATTTGATTAGAGTTACACACCTTTTAGTCCAAGTGCGTTATGCGTTCTACATCACTTGGGTTATTCTATTTCCACCATAATGATGTTCTGATACAATTTAGCAATTTAGCATCATTTGGACCCCAAAAAGCAGATATAGGAATGAATAGTTAGACCTATTCTTTGAAGGTAGTAGTATGCTAGTAGTCCCGAGGTTATCGTGGTACGCTGCAGTTCCTGTCCTCATTCAATACCCTGTTCCACCACTTCGTTGGATCCACCTGCGCTCGGGGAAGGGACCTTGCTTGCCCGGTATTGTTTATTATTTACCCCTGGTAATCACTTTAACATCTTATTTTATCTACGGTTTCTCGGTTACCAGTTGAAAAACAGGTCGTAGTTAAAAAACAAACAAATCTGCCATGGATAGTCATTTAGTGGACGAAACAGAACGGTCTCCCTGCTGTGGTAGGCGGCGGCTTAAATCAAATGCAACCAGGCGCCCGTGCTCGTGCGCCGTGCTATTTCCCGTTCCCGTTGCTTTGAGAGTCAAAGCAGCAATGCGGTGACCCAATATAGCTCTCAGCGCTTTACTCTCGCTCTGATATGTTTTGGTCACACACGCTCTGATTTTCCTTGTCCGTTTTATTTATCACATCCCAAAGTGTTTTATTTTGAAGCCCATTTCGCCATAATTCCAACTCTGTGAATTGCCATTGCAGGTGCCTTGTTTCTTCCAATGGATTGAGAAAATAGGGATATAACTGTTGTTGTGCTGCCAAGACCGTCCCGGAGACGTCTCTCTCTTTGTGCCTATAGGGCGAATTGTGATGTAACTTTCTCTTTGATTGATCTAGTAGAGTTATTCCTAGCATATCCTAGACTATTTATTTGGAATGTATTTATTCTCCCTTCTACGCCCTATCTGCTCCGGTGTCAATTCGATTGTGTAAAACGTTTCTCAAACAATCAACAGGGTGTCTCACAGCCATAGCTCATTGGTGACGTTATGATAGGGAGTGAGTGGGTCGAATCACATCACTCTGATGGGATAGGTCGGTAGGAAACAATAAATAAAACACAAGGAAAAGTGGAAGAGGATTTTGTATGGTAGCCTAGACTACTATAATGCATGTATTACACTGTTACAAGTCTGTAAAACAGTGTTAAGACTAGCAGTACGCCTACTTGTTATAGTGACTACAGTCATCCAATAGACCAATCATAATGTCATTTCCAGAATAGACTACTTAACTATAAGCATATTGATTTCAAGGTCATGAATGATCATTACAAATGAAGTTAAATTAATTATGTTCATCTTAGCACATTGGAAACAATCATTTATTTTGTATAATTGATCAAAATTAAATTCCATTTGCTCATTATTATTCTTCCAGGCCTTGTTTTAAGGAAGATAATCAGAAATCAATACTGATTGCAAAACTGATTGTTTAACATTATAGACAAAATAAGTGTTTCCAGTCACAGTGTAGGATAATCGAGGCATTTTTGCATGGGTTGAATCCCAAATGGCATCATATTCCCTTTATAGTGCACTACTTTTGACAACGGCCAATAGGGCTCCAGGGCCCGCACACTATATAGAGAATAGGGTGCTGTTTAGGATACAGACAGGTTCTTATCTCGTCCGGTTTGACTGTTTCTGAGCAGCCATCTGTGAGACACTCGGCAATGTGAGGGCTGAGGTCACCATAGAGAGATTAACTACATCGACTTTCAGAAAGTATTCACACCCCTTTGACTTTTTACACATTTTGTTGTGTTACAAAGTGGGAATAAAATGGATGTACATTTTTTTTTTTTTTTCTGTCAACGGTCTACACAAAATACTCTGTGATGTCAAAGTGGAAGAAAAAGTTGTAAAACAGTTGTAAAAAATAAATAAAAAGAATATGAAAAATAAAAGACTAATATATCTTGATGAGATAAGTATTCAACCCCCAAAGTCAGCGATTACAGCTGTGAGTCTTTCTGGGTAAGTCTCTAAGAGTTTAGTTGTTGATCATTTGCTAGACCGCCATTTTTATGTCATGCCAAAGCCGATTTAATTCAAAACTGTACCTAGGCCACTCAGGAACATTCAATGTCCTCTTGGTAAGCAAGTCCAGTGTATATTTGGCTTTTTGTTGTAGGTTATTGTCCTGCTGAAAGGTGAATTTGTCTACCAATGTCTGTTGGAAAGCAGACTGAACCAGGTTTTCCTCTAGGATTTTGCCTGTGCTTAGCTTTATTCTGTTTCTTTTTATCCTTAAAAAACTCCCTAGACCTTGCCGATGACAAACATACCCATAACATGATGCAGCCACCACCATGCTTGATAATATGAAGAGTGGTACTCAGTAATGTGTTGGATCTGCCCCAAACATAATGCTTTGTATTCAGGACATAAAGTAAATTTCTTTGCCACATTTTTTGCAGTTTTTCTTTGGTGCTTTATTGCAAATTGGATGCATGTTAATTGGATGCATGTTAATTGGATGCATGTTAATTGGATGCATGTTAATTGGATGCATGTTTGTGAATATTTGTATTCTGTACAGGCTTCCTTCTTTTCACCCTGTCAATTAGGTTAGTAGTGTGGAGTACCTACAATGTTCTTGATACATCCTCAGTTTACTCCTATCACAGCCATTCAACTCAGTAACTGTTTTAATGTCACCATTGGCGGTTTCCTTCCTCTCCGGCAACTGAGTTAGGAAGGACGCCTGTATCGTTGTAGTGACTGGGTGTATTTACACACCATCCACAATATAATTAATAAACTTCACCATGCTCAAACGGATATTCAATGTGTTTAAAAATAAATAAATGACCCATCTACCAATAGTTGCCCTTCTTTGCGAGGCATTGGAAAACCTGCCTGGTCTTTGTGGTTGAATCTTTGTTTGAAATTCACTGTTCGACTGAGGGGCCTTAGATATAGTTAATTGTATGCGTGGGGTACAGAGATGAGGCAGTCATTCAAAAATCATGTTAAACACTATTATTGCACACAGAGTGAGTCCATTCAACTTATTATGTGACTTGTTAATTAAGCAAATGTTTACTCCTGAACTTATTTAGGCTTGCCATAACCAAGAGGTTGAATACTTATTGACTCAAGCCATTTCAACTTTTCATTTTTGTTTAATTTGTAAAAATGTCTAAAAACATAATTCAGATTTGACATTATGGGGTATTGTGTGTAGGCCAGTGACACAACATCTCAATTTAATCCATTTCAAATTCAGGCTGTAACACGACATGTGGAAAAGGTCAAAGGGTATGAAACTTCCTGAAGGCACTTTAACTCAGCTGAGCAGTGTGAGTTGAGTTCCATCCCCAGCAGAACTTGTGTTCTCTGGCAATCCTAGCAGGGAGGCCTGGGCTAGGCTGAAGACCTGGGTTCAAATACATTTGTTCTCTTTCAAATACTTTAGATGGGCTTGATTGAGCTTGCCTGGCCAATGGAATAGTCCCACAAGTGCAAACCCTGTCCAACAGGCACTCTATGCAGGCTCAGACAAACAAACAAGGTATTTGAAAACTTTCAAATACTATTTGAACCCAGGTGTCATGGGCAATGCTGTGTGGGTTTGGTATACTGTACAGAAAGAGAGAGAGAGAGAGGTCCCAGATGATAAACTGCACTGCGTTCTGACACTCACTTACATAACATGGAGTAGGCAGGAGGCCGGCAGGGAGCTAGGCTCAGGCAGGGCAGAGGTGCCATTTTCTCCAGTGGATGAAATGTGATACAGAGAGATACAAAAACAGAACTTGGCAATATAACATAACAGTGGTCAGGGTCAGGGTGTATGTCATGGTCTGGTCAGCGTGTGTATTTCATGGTCTGGTCAGGGCCAGGAGGCAGGCAGGCAGGCATGGTGGACGTGCTTTAGCGATGGAAAATCAAAATCAAATCAGATAATGTTCGTAAACAACAGCTGTAGACTAACAGGGAAATTCTTACTTACGGGTCCTTTTCCAACAATACAGAGAGAACGATACAGAGTAAAATAGAAATAATGACATAAAGAATAAATACACTGTGAATAATGAAAAACAATCCCAAGTAAAAATAACAACATTGCTACAGGGAGTACCAGGTAATAACATGGATATATACAGGAAGTACCAGGTAATAACATGGCTATATACAGGAAGTACCAGGTAATAACATGGTTATATACAGGAAGTACCAGGTAATAACATGGCTATATACAGGAAGTACCAGGTAATAACATGGTTATATACAGGAAGTACCAGGTAAGAACATGGCTATATACAGGACGTACCAGGTAATAACATGGCTATATAAAGGAAGTACCAGGTAACATGGCTAATGCAGAAGTACCAGGTAATAAATGACTATATACAGGAAGTACAGTAATAACATGGCTATATACAGGAAGTACCAGTAATAACATGACCATATACAGGAAGTACCAGGTATAAAATGGCTATACTACAGGAGTATCAGAAAACATGGTTATATACAGGGAGTACCAGGTAATAACATGTCAAAATACAGGAAGAACCAGTAATAATGGCTATATACGGAAAAGTCCCAGGTAATACATGGCTACATACAGGGAGTACCAGGTAATTACATGTATATTACAGGGAGTACCAGGTAATAACATGGCTAATACAGGGAGTCAGGTTATTACATGGCTATATACAGGAAGTACCAGTAATAACATGGTAATACAGGAAGTACCAGTACTGTGTCCATGTGCAGGGGTATAGGTTAATAACATGCCTATATACAGGAGTACCAGTACTGAGTCCATGTGCAGTGCTACGAGGTAATTGAGGTAGCTATATACATTAGAGGGGTAAACTGAAAGGCAACAGAAGATAATAGATAGTAGCACGGGTAGCCATTTAATTCGCTATTTAGTTGTCTGGTTAACAGTTTCATGGCTTGAGGTAGAAGGCCCACCCCGCCATTGTGTTCCTCCAGGCCCCCATACCCGCCATTGTTTTTCTCGAGGCCCCACACCAGGCCATGTTTCCTCAAGGCCCTCACACCAGGCCATTGTTTTTCTCGAGGCCCTCACAACCAGGCATTGTTTCTCCTCGACCCCCACACAGGCCATTGTTTCCTCAGCCCTCCACAGCCATTGTTTTTCTCGAGGCCCCACAACCAGGCCATTGTTTCTCGAGCCCCACACAAGGCCATTGTTTTTCTCGAGGCCCCACACCAGGCCAGTGTGTTTCTCGAAGCCCCACAACCAGCCATTGTTTTCTCGAGCCCTCACACCAGGCCATTGTTTTTCGAGGCCCTCAACACCAGGCCATTTTTTTCTCGAGGCCCTCACACCAGGCCATTGTTTTCCTCAGCCCCCACCCAGGCCATTTTTTTCTCGAGGCCCCCACACAGGCAATTGTTTTTCTCGAGCCCCCACAACCAGGCCATGTTTTTCTCGAGGCCCTCACACCAGGCCATTGTTTTCCCAAGGCCCCACACCAGGCCATTGTTTGTCTGAAAGCCCCAAACCAGGCCATTGTTTTCTCGAGGCCCTCACAACCAGGCATTGTTTCTCGAGCCCTCACACCAGGCCATTGTTTTAGGCCCCACAACAGCATGTTTTCTCGAGGCCCTCACAACTAGCCAATTGTTTTCTCGAGGCCCTCACACCAGGCCATTGTTTTTCTCGAGGCCCCACAACCAGGCCATTGTTTCGAGGCCCACAACAGGCCATTTTTTCTCGAGCCCTCACACCAGGCCATTGTTTCCTCAAGGCCCCCACACCAGGCCCATTGTTTTTCTCGAGGCCCCACAACCAGGCCATTGTTTTTCTCGAGCCTCACAAAGCCATTGTTTTTCTCCGAGGCCTCACACCAGCCATTGTTTTTAGGCCCTCACAACCAGCCATTTTTTTCTCGAGGCCCTGACAACCAGGCCATTGTTTTTCTCAAGGCCCCCACACAGGCCATTGTTTTCTCGCGGCCCCACAACCAGGCATTGTTTTTCTCGAGGCCTCACAACAGCCATTGTTTTTCTCGAGCCCTCACACCAGCCATTGTTTTTAGGCCCTCAAACCAGGCCATTGTTTTTCTCGAGGCCCCCACAACCAGGCCATTGTTTTTCTCAAGGCCCTCACAACTAGGCCATTGTTTTTCTCGAAGGCCTCCACGCCTCTCCTTGAGGCCCCCTTTATTAAGTGCTAATTTCCAACAGAATTTCAGGCAGCGCTGATAGGGATATTTAAGACCAATCAAAATCTGGTTTTAGAAGTAACACAGTTGGTTATGGTATGAATTTTGACAGCGGAAACGCAGCCTATCCAGCCGTGACTCACACTGACCATATGACATGGAACAAGAGTAGACTAATGTGATTTTGGTGCCTGTAATAGTTTTGTATTTAGAAACATAAAAATATAATGTTTTTCCCCCATTTCATTTTATTTGATTAAAAACCAAGCATAGCATCCCCTCCTCTCAATTAAGGCTTTTTTTTTGTCTGCCTAATGCAATCATGAAGAAGTCAAGACTGTCGATAAAGGAAATGAATCTTAAGCACCAAAGCTTTATCAAGTTTCAGAGTAAACAGTGAGCTGACATTCCCTTTTCATCTATTCAGTATAGACAGTGTGTCACGAATATCACTGAAGGTGGCTCCCCTTCCCGTTCGGGTGGCGCTCGGCGGTCGTCGTCACTGGTCTACTAGCTGCCACCGATCCCTTTTCCCCTTTTCGTTTGTTTTTGTCTAATTGTTTTCACCTGTTCCTTGTTGGGGTTTTGGGGTGGTTGTTATTTAAGTTCGATTAGCCCGCTTGTGTTTGTGTGGGCTTGTTTCTGTATTGTGAGAGGTGTTCTTTCTTTATATGGGTTTTCCGCTGTCCGGTTTTGATACCAGAGTGTACTTAGGTGGAGTGTATTACGCCTATGTTCGGCGTTACCTTTTGTACCTTTTTTGGTTGGACAGCGTGTTTTTCCCCGTATCCTCTCTGCGCCTGACTCCACACCCATTCACTCTTTGAGCGTTACACAGTGCCACATTATTTTGCTCGGCTATGAAAAGCCAACTGACATTTACATTTACTCTGCAACTGACCTGTTGCAACCCTCTACAATCACTGTGATTATTATTTGACCCTGCTGGTCATCTATAAACATCTTGAAGAACGATCTGGCCTTAATGGTCATGTACTCTTATAATCTCCACCTGGCACAGCCAGAAGAGGACTGCCCACCCATCAGAGTCTGATTCCTCTCTAGGTTTCTTCCTCGCGCCAACCCCAGCAAGTGCCCCGATAATTGTGATAGTGAAAATAGCAAAAAATATTTCTGCCACACCCATGAACCTATAGAGCTACCACCTGCGTTAGGTTTGTTAAAATAGAGCAGTGTGTGTGTGTGCGTGTGCGTGTGCGTGTGCGTGTGTGTGTGTGTGCGTGTGTGTACTCTTTTCCTACAGACTCACTATGCTGTAATTCTGCACTGGGCGTTGCCTAAAAAAACAACAGGGGACACAGTAACGAAGATGAATCACTGTTTTTAATATAAAAATAGTGACTAGCCAGTGTACTCCTATAGTGTAATGTTATTACACAAGGAGATGATGTGTTTAAGTTACGTCAAACTGTGACCTGCTGTTTTAAGCTTAATTTAAGCTTAATAGTGTTTTTCGAGCCATCAAGTAATTGTTGGAATCCCATAGGGCTCCGGTCAAAAGTAGTGCACTACATAGGGAATAGGGCTCCGGTCAAAAGTAGTGCACTACATAGGGAATAGTGTGCCATTTGGGACACACTTGTTTTCCACAGCTTTATTGAGTCCCAGAGCGGGAGCCAAGGAATTGAGGTGCTGTGCTCAACATGGAGTAAACAGAGCTCCTTAATCGAATACATCTTGTGTCCATTTTTATTTTATTTTTTTATGTTACTAGGAGAGTAGAGGGAGGAATTCCATGGAGCATTCTCACTGAAGACATCACTTACTTCATATACCTGTCATAGTCTGTTTGTGAAGGAAATGAAGGAATCGTTGATAGCTATCTGAGCCTTGAATAACACGTCAATTTTCAATCCAGACTTTTTGATTGGTCAGATAAGCTATACCTGAGGCAGTGATACTGTATCTGGTTAGACAGGCTTTGTATACCAGAGGAAATTATACTGTATCTCACCAATATCCTCTCCCCTACAAGAACAGAAAAGTTATGACAGGCTCTCTATTAAACAAACAGATTTTCCCATGTATTCCAGGGGAAAGTGGAACTGCTTTGGTGACAGAAAGACCATAACCATTCACCACGGTATTTAAATTCATAGTCGTTGGTGAGCAATAGCTTTGGCCCCATTGGTCGCATTGGAGTAGAATTCTATTGCATTGACAGGCACGCCTCAGGCCCATACTCTACACAGACTGGTGCGCCATAACCAATCAAAGCTGCAGTATCCCTATATGCAAATATACCACTGCCATGTATTGATCTGTGCCATTTACTTTGAACTGGACTGTGTTTACAGCATGATTGTTCGCAAGTAGATGCGCTTGTTTTGAGATCAAAGTGAGAGCTGCATGCACATTTGTTCATATTCTTTGTTAGAAAGTGAATTATTGGCCCAGTTATAGCTAATTTCTAGTCAGCAATGGGGGAGTGGTTGCTTCCTACAAGAGCACAAAACATGTGCATTTCTAGCCATCATTGAAATAGTCAGGTAAAGAGCTTTTTTTCTGTCTTAAAGGGGCAGTGTTGTATTTTGAGACAGGCTTGAGTAAGCTAAGTAGCCAATAGGCAGAAGGTAGCATAATTTGTCTGATTCTCTGTGATAACGGTTTGGAAATAATAATGAATTTTTATTTTGTAAAGTGGTTTCTTGCATCAAACAACAGAACATGTTCAGTCACCTTGTCTGATGGACAAGTGGATTAACAGGTTAATGTCAATCCCTACATGTATTTTTCAAAAGTTTCATGGAATGTAGGTCTACATTGAACACCACACATTGGCTGCTACTGTAGGCTGAATGATAGAACAGATTCATCTCCATTGTTTTTTGATGGTAGGCCACTGATAAGCCTACATTATGATCAATTAGCCCCAGTAGCCTACTTGGCCACTGTTATAACTGTAACTGAAAGCGGATACAGCCTTCAGTCTTCATAGTAAATGTGCGCCAGAAGTTGCACAGAATTTTCACAATGTGCTAATTGCCGATTTTTTTTGTTAGGGAAAATTGGCATTGATGTCAGAATAGACTGTTTACTATAGCAGTGATGTCAGAATAGACTGTGTACTATAGCAGTGATGTCAGAATAGACTGTGTACTATAGCAGTGATGTCAGAATAGACTGTGTTACTTATAGGCGTGGGATGTCAGATAGACTGTGTACTATAGCAGTGATGTCAGAATAGACTTTGTGTCTATATGCCGATAGGTGTGACGAAATAGACTGTGTACTATAGCAGTGGGTCAGAATAGACTTGTTTACTAATAGCAGTGGATGTCAGAATAGACTGTGTACCTATAGCAGTGGTGTAAAGAATAGACTGTGTACTATAGCAGTGGATGTCAGAATAGACTGTGTACCTATATGCAGTGATGTCAGAATACGAGCTGTGTACTATAGCAGATGTTCAAATAGACTGTGTACTGATAGCAGTGATGTCAGAATAGACTGTGTACTATAGCAGTGTTAATACTTGCTTCCCAGCTGGCAGAACCACTTCGTTTGAACCACTGCGCATCCTAATTCGCACACACTACAAGAATTCTACTACAAGCATTCCAGGAACCACAAATACAAATGTAAACTATATTTACTAAAGTATGTGGACACCCCTTCAAATTAGTGGATTTCGGCTATTTACCACACACCGTTGTCTGACAGCTGTATATAAATATCGAGCAACAAGCCATGCAATCTCCATAGACAAATTGGCAGTATAATGGCCTTCTAGAGCTCAGTGATTTTCAATTGTGGCATCGTCATAGGATACACTATTCTAACAAGTGAGTTTGTCAATTCCTGCCCTGCTAGAGCTTCCCCTGTCAAATGTAAGTGTCTGTTATTGTGAAGTGGAAATGTCTAGGAGCAGACAACAGCTTAGTCTCAAAGTGGTAGGCGTGCACAAGCTCACAAAACGGGACCGCCGAGTGCTGAAGCGCGTAGCGTGTAAAAATTGTCTGTACTCGGTTTGCAACACTCTCAGTTTCCATGCTGGCCTGCCATGGCGCTCAGCTGCGTGGAAGCAATGTAAAAAGCTCGCCACCTATGGACTCTAGAACGCAAGTGGAAACGCATCTCTGGAGGAATTGAACATGTTTTTGCATGGCTGCTGTTGCTGCTGTGCTTGGTGTTGCTGGTTGACTTAGCGCAGCCCTGTACTGTAATTGGGATGAGCTGTAGAAGCTGAGAGGAGATCAGCTTCCGTGTCCAACCTACAGCTGGCTGCTGTGCTGCTAGTGCTTGGGCTGCGTGTTGACTTACAGCCCCTGTTACTGTAATGGGAGGAGCTGAGAAGCTGAGAGGAGATCAGCTCCTGTGCCCCACAGCTGGCTGCTGTGCTTGCTATGCTTTGGGCTGCGTGTTGACCTTAGCGCAGCCCCTGTACTGTAATGGGATGAGCTGAGAAGCTGAGATGGTAGTCAGCTCGCTGTCTCGCAACATGCTTGGCTGCTGTGTGTTGTGGCTTGGCTGGCGTGTGACTTAGCCAGCGCTCTGATCTGTAAATGGGATGATAGCTAAGCCTGAGAGCTGAGAGGAGATCAAGCTGCTGTCCGTCATTTTCAGGCTGGTCTGCTGTGTCTTCAACAGGGCCAAGTGAATCACTGACAGAGCCAACATTTGCTCAGTCATTAGTAGAGCCCAGCCAATGAACTGCTACTGCTGTCAATGCTGTACAAGTGGGTTCAATGGGACCCACTGTACAGATGTAGGATCTTAATTTGAGCCAGTTTGCTACAGCAGGAAAATAATCCTGCAGCAACTGGAAATGTGAATTATTATGTGGATTATAATTAATGTACATTGTTGTAGGGGTTGATACATTTTTCATAATGGAAAATCTAGTCTAACATTTCAAAGTGGAAAGTGGGACTTCAGAAGCCTTTTTAAACATCAAACACACTACACATTTAAAATGTGCTGCTTTGCAGGAAAGTTATCCTGCAACAGGGTGATCAAATTAAGATCCTACATCTGTAGCTGTGTCCCAAATGGCACCATAATCCCTATATAGTGCACTATTTCTGATGCATGGAATGCACTGTAGGCCCTGGTCTAAAGTAATGCACTATATATAGGGAAAATGGTGCCATTTCAGACTCACAGATATGGCTTTAGTTATCCCAGCTGTCAGACACCTTTAAGACACGATAATAACTGACTCAAGGTTATGGCTTTAGTTATCCCAGCTGTCAAACACCTTGAAAACAAACAACCAGACGTCTCAAACAAGACATGTTGGACAGAGCGGTGATATTGCTGTGGTATTGCAGGGGGGCACTGTGTGTACGAATGTGTGTGTGTGTGTATGTGTGTGTGTGGGTATGTGCGTGGTGAAATCAAATCAACATTTATTGGTCACGTACACAGTTTAGGATATGTTATAGCGGGTGCAGCTAAATGCTTGTGTTGCTAGCACCTAACAGTGCAGCTAAATGCTTGTGTTACTAGCTCATAACAATGCAGCTAAATGCTTGTGTTACTAGCTCCTAACAGAGCAGCTAAATGCTTGTGTTACTAGCTCCTAACAGTGCAGCTAAATGCTTGTGTTACTAATCTAACCTCCTTTAACAGTGCAGCTAAATTTGCTTGTGTTAACTAGGGCAGCATTCCTAAAGCAGTGCAAGCTAAACTGCTTGGATGGTTACTAGCCTGACTAAGTACAGCTAAATGCGGCTTGAGTGGCCGTGAACATAGCTTCCCTTCATCGAGGAATCGACACATATAATGCTTGTGTTACTAGCTTCCTAACAGAGCTCAGCTTAAATGCTTTGTGTTACTAGCTCTAACAGAGCAGCCTAAATGCTTGCGTTACTGAGCTCCTAACAATAAGAGAAGTAATATGCTTGTGTTACTAGGCATTTTCCTAACTAGAGAAGCTAAAATGCTTTGTGTTTAACTCCAGCCGGTGCACTAACAGAGAAGCTAAGATGCTTGTGTATACTAAGCCATCCTAACAGCAAAGCTAATGCTTGTGGGTTACCTAGATCTAACAGAGAAGCTAAATGCTTGTGTTACCTCATGACACTCCTTAATAAGAGAAGCTAACATGCTGTGTGTTACTTGGCTCCTACAGAGAAGCTGCAATGCTTTGTGTTGACTAGTTCTACAGAGAAGCTAAATGCTTGTGTTTACTCGAGCTCTTATCTATAATGACAGCTAAAATGCTTGTGTTTACTTCGCTCTTAACAGTGTGTGTAGACTGTGTAACATTTATAAGCAAGGAGGAAAGGCAAAGCATGCTGTGTGATGAATGGCTTCCCCAATGTCGCTCAAAAATCCGGCATTGTAAACCACAAGCCCAACATTCCCAATGGGCAATGAAAGACCGGCATTGTCTACACGCCCAGCAGTACCACACATATGTCAA
The DNA here is from genome assembly GCF_002910315.2 of Salvelinus sp. IW2-2015. Lineage (NCBI taxonomy): Eukaryota > Metazoa > Chordata > Actinopteri > Salmoniformes > Salmonidae > Salvelinus > Salvelinus sp. IW2-2015. The sequence continues at coordinate 165,050 of NW_019943462.1, read as the reverse complement.
GTCAAAAAGATCCGGAATTGTAAACCACAGGCCCAACAGTTCGCCCAATTGTCATCAAAAGCACGGCATTGAAAACCATCAGCCGCCTAGCAGTAAATAGGAGAGTCATCACCACTGGTCCCCACATGTATTGCCTGACCACACTCAGTAAACAGGCCCTCTCAGCTGTGCTAACTGGTAACTTCAAATGACATCCTATATCGTTTACTAATGCTATTTTGAACCAAGCCCTATGGGTTAAATGCACTATATAGGGAATAGGGTGCCAATTAGGACTAACCCGTGATATCCTCGTGATAAATGTGGTTTATGTAACTACACTATGAAAATTTGCGCAGAAAATGGTAGCATAATTCGTAAAAGCAATAATCTCGCACAGCCCGCATGAGTACAGTGATGCTCTCTTGACTCTCATTGCTTTCACTCTCTCTTGTCTCTCCTACCCTCCTATTTCTCATCTCTGTCTTCTCTACCCTCTCTCGTCACTCTGTCTCTCTGGGGTCTGCTCATTCTTCTTTCTCTCTCCTGCTCCTCTCTACCTCTGCTTCTCCCTCTCGCTCTCTATCGGTCCTCTATTGCCTCTTCTTCTCAATCCTAATTCTCTTTTCCCATTCTCTGTATATCTCTCTCACTGAAGCTCCATGCTCTCTCCTACTCTCTCTGCCTCTGATCTCTCTCTCTCGCCATCTCTCTCCCTCTCAGCTCTCTCGATGCTCTCTCACTCGTGCATGTTACATCCCATCCCTCATACGTCTAGCGTTCTCTCTCGGCGTTCTCTCGTCGATCTACTGGTCGTCTCTCATCTCTCCTGACGCAAGCTTCTCTTCTCTCTATTATCTCTCTCTTCTCTCGTCTCTCATCCCATCGTCTCTCTCCTCTATCACTCTCTCTCTCTCCCTTCTCTCCTTCCCATCTCTCTCTTCTGTATCCGCTTACCCATCTCTCTCTCTCTGTACTGGCCCCCCATCTCGATGTCTCCCCGTGTACACGTCCGTCTCCTCTCTCTCGTCGTCACACCAAACATACACACAACAATATACCTCAGTCTTGCTTTTCTTGTGTTTTTCTATTATAAACCGCTGTGCCAGACTGAATGGGAAATGGTTTGGAGCGCAATTTCCCTGTCGGAGGAACTAGAGCTGAGTGGAGGAACTGGCTGAGTGTGTTAGTCACTATATCACTCCCGTCGTTCTGCCGTCGCCTCCCCCGTGACAGGTATTATTCACCGCTGTTGTAATCATCGTGTGACTGTCTGTCGTAATCACCTACTCATTATATGCTCCCAAGCCTTTTCATTAATAGCTGCCCCTCGATGAACTGTCGTCCCCAAGTGGCCCGTACACCACATGCATATCCAACACCAGAACCATTTGGATTACAGGCAACTCTATCCACACTGAGCTTAAAAGGGTTAGAAGCTCGACTACGAGGTTCAAAGAGCGGGGGTTTATCACAACTATTGCATCACCGCTCGACACTACTCTATCGGCATATTATCACCTCACCGTCGCTTTGTCTCCCCTTCCCGCCTGCCGCGACGCTTATAAGAAATCCCCAGCTACAATCCCCTTCGACGAACCCAATCAAACAAGCAAAGCATCCAATATTACAAGGACCTTAAAATCGAATCCTTACTGACACCCGGCTCTAAAACGCTCGTCGGATATGGCAGGGCTTGCAAACTTATCAAAACGGATTACAAAGGAAACCCAACCGTGAGCTTCCCAGTGACCGAGCCCTACCAAAACCAAGCTATCATTCCTTCTTGCTTGGCTTGAGGCCCAAGCAACCTGAACCATGTGTGAGAGCACCAGCTGTTCGCGGATGAAGTAAGACAGGGTAACATTCCACATAGAGCGCACGGGTCCAGCACGGATTTACCACATGCGTGCACTCAGAGCCATCGCACTAACCATCCTGGAAAGTGTCTTTCATGACATTTTCAACGCTTCTCCCCTACCCAGTCTGTAATACCTACTTGTTTCAAGCAGACGCATCATAGTCCTCCTGTGCCCGTAACACCAACCCACGTTACCTCAATGGTACACCCTTGTATTTCCTGTATCATAACACTTACTATAACCTCCCGAACCCTGCTCAGTCCTACACCCGTGCACTCCCCCTCCCCGCCCCATCTCCACACCAATGTCAGCATCAGCCAGGGAATATATCGCCGGTTACTTATCGGGACTCAGGCATCAGCCCATCTAGTCGCTACTTCTAGGACATCGCGGTACTATGGTCTCACTCACGTAATGCACATTCCAGGGTATATCTTCTCATTTGTTGAGTGCATAGTGCTCCTGCCAGGCATTCTGCAATAGGGTCGACACACACTAAAACACTCAACTCACACACTCAGCCGCATTCTTGTAATCCAAAAGCGACTGCACACGCCTCACTGACATAGCTGCCTCGGGCATAGGTCATATCATTGTCGCTCACCGTGCAGTCATGATGTGTAACGGCACATGGAAGACACAAGCTTTGCGCCACAGACATTTTTACATAGCTCTTAAGCCATTGGACCACCAAGTCTACTATCACTCTTGTCATTCTCGAACCATACTCCTAACCCATAATGTCAGACGAAAACCGGCACTGGAACCGACAGAAACACCTGCGGATGGGTTTGCCAAACACGGCGGGAAGATTGCCTATCTCAGATAGTTTAAACTTTCTGAACTGCTAAGGGAAGGTAATAAGCTATGCAATGCCCGTATGCTTTCTTCTGCCATTACGGAATCAATGAATCTTCGTCGTTACATAAAGAAGGAGGAAAAAAACATAAGGACGAACAGCAGGCCACGTCAATTTTTACTACGAATGCGGAAAAAGGGTTGTATTACTGTCGCGCAACAGACCTGGTAGGATGGAAAGACGCGGCAATTAGCTCTGCTTGGATTAATGACTGCAGGGAAAAAAACATAACCTGGAATACAAACGTATTCTGCACAAAAGCGAGAATGCTGTATGAAAACTTTGCTGTCAGTGACGGGGAAGAGCGTTGAGAGGATGGCCGGGTCAGCAAAGTGCTGCTGACATCGTGGGAGAGGATGCAGGCGCCCACGCAGAGTAGGTCTCGCTGGACAAAGAGACTCTGAAGCGCCATCTGATTTAATGCATTTCAGCAATTTGTGGTCCTGTGTTTTGAAAATGTTTTTTCCTATTTTTACATGATCACACGGAAGAGGTGTTACATAAACTGGTATTAG
>NW_019943462.1:147968-161810 GCF_002910315.2 Salvelinus sp. IW2-2015 | reverse complement strand
GCCAAGTTCCAGACGCCAAGCAGGACACACGAAGGCATTGCATTTCGCTGCATGGGACACACAATGACAGTCAACCCAGGGCATACATCACAATTATGCAATGACCAGAGGCCCAGGGACAGACACCAACGCATCAGACCCTGGACATAACACTAGCATCGCCAGGCACACAGACATTTACGGACCTCCAATGAATACCAGGACAGCCCAAGAATCAACACCAATATAATCGCTCGCAGAGTACACACCACCGCTATTAGGCTAACTGGCGCACAAGTCATACAGCCATGGCAAACACACATTTTACACATAGCATCAGCCCAATCACCCAGGACCACACAGGCATCAGCCAGGACACAAGCTTCAGCCCACTTCATGCACAGTATACACAGTCACATCATGTAATACGAAGAGACACAACCTCAGACCTGGACACACAGATTTCATCCCAGGTATCATCGTAAGACCTTCATTCCAGGACACACCAGACAGTACATGTACCCCATCAACCCAGGGACACACTAACATTCAGATCAGGACACACTCAGCATATCAGCCCGGAGGCGAACACATCTCAAAACGGCAGCATCAGACCGCTCAGACACCACAGCATCAGCCCGCAGAGCAATCAGCACAGGAAGCTAAACACTTCCTAGCCCTGGATTGTTATGCGCCAGTGATACACATCTAGCTTACAGGCCTTTGCGAGAGCATTCACAAGCAGCGATTCAGCGCGCGTGGATCGAACACAGCATCAGTTCCCTATCGCACAGGACACCACGAGAGTCAGCACCAGGACACACATCCAAAGTATCAGATCAGCGATACAACAAAATCAGATTCAGGACCACATAACACATCAGCCCAGGACACACAGCATCAGCCCAGGACACACAGCATCAGCCCATCAGCCCAGAACACACAGCATCAGCATATCAGCCCAGGACACACAGCATCAGCCCAGGACACACAACATCAGCCCAGGACACACAGCATCAACCAAGGACACACAGCATCAGCCCAGGACACACAGCATCAGCCCAGGACACACAACATCAACCCAGGACACACAGCATCATGCCGGTCAGCATCATTGAGACACACAGCACCTCCTAGCTCCATGTAACTGACCAGTTTAGTAGCTCATGTCTACTGTAATCTATTTCCCCTGTGATCTATGACTGTTGTAATACAGAGACCATGCTGCTGCCCGCTGTATTGACAACACATGACCCAACAAGTTGTACGGTATCGTGGTTGAATTGGGTGGGTGCACACCTGTGGCACCTCATCTACTGCTTGAGTATCAAAACGTTATAGAATATTCACTCTAAAATAACCTTTATTTAACTAGGCAAGTCAGTTATGAACACATTCTTATTTACCCTGACAGCCTACCTGGTACTGTAAAAATCTAATGAGTGTAGGCACATTAAATGAGTACCAGCTGCACCTTGTAGATTCTACACTTGAGTATGATAATAAACTATGACTGGAGAGAGAATAGAGGAGAGGAGAATACAGAGAGAGAGAGAGAGACAGAGAGAGAGAGAGAGGAGAATAGAGAGCGATAGAGAGGAGAGGAGAATAGAGGTAGAGAGAGAGAGAGGGAGAAGAGAATAGAGACAGAGAGAGAGAGTGAGAGAGAGAGAGGGTAGAATAGAGAGAGAGAATAGAGAGAGAGAGAGAGAGTGAGAAAGAAGGGAGAATATAGAGAGAGAGAATAGAGAGAGAGAGAGAGAGAGAAAGAAGGGAGAATAGAGAGAGAGAATAGAGAGAGAGAGAGATACCAATAGTCCCTTGTAGACTTCTGCTATAGTGACACCTTAACGTTGTGAACAGAGTGCCACATGCCGGCGGTGGGGTTATGGTATGGGCAAGCATAAGCTACGGACAATGAACACAATTGCATTTTATCTATGGCCATTTCAATGCACAGAGATACCATGATGAGGATCCCGAGGGCCATTATCGTGCCATTAATCCGCCATCATCACCTCATGTTTCAACATGATAATGCACTGGAAGCTGAAAATGTCCCAGTTCTTCCATGGCCTGCATACTCACCAGACATGTCACCCATTGAGCATGTTTGGGATGCTCTGGATTGACATGTATGACAGTGTTCCAGTTCCCATCAATATCCAGCAATTGATTTGACTACTCACTTAGGGAAATGTTTCTATCCAAATACAATTTCTCTGGTTCACTTATAATTGGTAAATTGGCCTTATTAAGGAAATTGTCTGTATCTTTCTTTGAACTTTTGTTTTCAGATTGATACACTTAAATATTGAGTTCATTTAAGAATAATCCATTGTTATACTACCATCTGGGGGTTTTAATGCTGTGGCTTGTACGTTCCTCCCCATCTTTCTTAATTGGCCAAGCAAGCATTTTCCCGCTCTTTCATCTCACTCAACGTATTGTTGTTTGCGATTGGAGGGCAGCAATCAGGGCTTTATTATGTTTTGTTCAAGCTTCAACGTGTTGAAAGGTGTCAACATTTCCATGTAAGCTGTGGTTTCTATTCGAAGTCGTGGATTTTCTGTTCTAGTATTTCAAATGATTTATTGGTCTTCTATTTCTTATGTGAAGAGTAAAACATGATACAAGCTGTCATGTAATGGAGGCGAACGCCAACCCATATCCCAAGCTCCGCCCAAAACATTCACTTTTTATTGTTTCTTGTATAAAAAAAAACAGATGTTGGCGTTATTTTTCTTCAAATAAGAAAATACCTTAATTATTTTGGCTAGATGTACAATATGCTATGAAAGATTTCCAGACAACAGTTGGGCGTACTCCGTTATCTCTAAGTAACATTTGTGTTGAATTGCCATGTCTTCGTTATTGGCATAGTAGGTTTAAGCTTAAACGTGAAGGACAATGGTCTATGGTCCGTAATTATTCTAGGAAAGTATTTACATTCAGAAAGACAGTCAATGAAAGAAAAGTTTACAATGAAAAAAGTAACTTGTTGAATATGAGATGTGGACATGAGAGTAATAGGAATATTATCCTTCAGTTGGATGTTTCTATCTGTTACAATAACATAATATTCCCATAACATTGAGATAGTTTTACTATAAGACCGTTAATGAACTTTGTGTCGTCTTTTTTTTTTTTCATTTTCATTTTTGTTGTGCCAGGTTTCCTTTTACCATTATAAAACATCAATTTGGGTCTGTAGTAATTTCTGTAGACTTAAATGGGACTTTTTGTTTTTATCAATGAGAATTGAAATTCCTCTGGATCTTAAAGGAGAAGATGGAGGAAGAAGCCAACCCATATCCCAAGCTCACCCAAAACATTCACTTTCTATTGTTTCTGGTAAAAAAAAAAAACACATGTAGGCGTTATTCTTCTTCAAATAAAAGTTCTTAGTTATTTTGTCTGGATGCATAATTCCATTGTCATTCCATGTCACACATGTTCATATCTTAAGTTGTATCCACAGCACGTGATATTGAGATGAGCCGTTACATATTTGTGTCTCATATTGACTCCATACATTATGTAAGGTGTTGATTCACAAACAGCTACTTGACTCCATACATTATGTAAGGTGTTGATTCACAACATAAACAGCTACTTTACTCCATCATTATGTAAGGTGTTGATTCACAACATAAACAGCTACTGACTCCAACATTATGTAAGGTGTTGATTCACAACATAACAGCACTTGACTCCATACATTATGTAAGGTTTGATTCACAACATAAACAGCTACTTGACTCCATACATTATGTAAGTGTTGATTCACAAACAGCTACTTGACTCCATACATTATGTAAGTGTGATTCACAACATAAACAGCTACTTGACTCCATACATTATGTACGGTGATTCACAATATAAACAGCTTCTTGACTCATACATTATGTAAGGTGTTGATTCACACATAAACAGCTACTTGACTCCATACATTATGTAAGTTATTCACTACATAAATAGCTACTTGACTCCATACATTAAGTGTTGATTCACAACATAAATAGCTACTTGACTCCATACATTATGTAAGGTGTTGATTCACAACATAAACAGCTACTTGACTCCATACATTATGTAAGGTGTTGATTCACAAACAGCTACTTGACTCCATACATTATGTAATGTTGATTCACAACATAAACAGCTACTTGACTCCATACATTATGTACGGTGTTGATTCACAATATAAACAGCTTCTTGACTCCATACATTATGTAAGTGGTGATTCCACACATAAACAGCTATTGACTCCATACATTATGTAAGTGTTGATTCACTATAAATAGCTACTTGACTCCATACATTAAGTGTTGATTCACAACATAAATAGCTACTGACTCATACATTATGTAAGGTGTTGATTCACTACATAAATATCTACTTGACTCCATACATTAAGTGTTGATTCACAACATAAATAGCTACTTGAATCCATACATTATGTAATGTTTGATTCACTACATAAATAGCTACTTGACTCCATACATTAGTGTTGATTCACAACATAAATAGCTACTTGACTCCATACATTATTAAGTGTTGATTCACAACAGCTACTTGACTCATACATATGTAAGTGTTGATTCACAACATAAACAGCTACTTGACTCTACATTATGTACGGTGTGATTCACAATATAAACAGCTTCTTGACTCCATACATTATGTAAGTTGATTCACAACATAAACAGCTACTTGACTCCATACATTATGTAAGTGGTTGATTCACTACATAAATACTATCTTGACTCCATACATTAAGTGTTGATTCACAACATAAATAGCTACTTGACTCCATACAATATTAAGGTGTTGATTCACTACATAAATAGCTACTTGACTCCATACATTAAGTGTTGATTCACAACATAAATAGCTACTTGACTCATACATTTGTAAGTGTTGATCACACATAAATATCTACTTGACTCCATAACATATGTAAGTGTTGATTCACAACAAACAGCTACTTGACTCCATACATTATGTAGGTGTTGATTACAACATAAACAGCTTCTGACTCTACATTATGTAGGTGTTGATTCACAACATAACAGCTACTTGACTCATACATTATGTAATGTTTGATTCACTACATAAATAGCTACTTGACTCCATACATAAGTGTTGATTCACAACATAAATAGCTACTTGACTCCATACATTATGTAAGTGTTGATTATCACTACATAAATAGCTACTTGATCCATACATTAATTGATTCACAACATAATAAGCTACTTGACTCCATACATTATGTAAGTGGTTTTATTCACAACAAACAGCTACTTGACTCCATACATTAGTAGGTGTGTACTAACAGCTACTTGACGCCATACATTATGTAAGGTGTTGATTCACTACATAAACAGCTACTTGACGCCATACATTATGTAAGGTGTTGATTCACAAACAGCTACAATGAAAATAGTATTGATCAATCCTCAAGCTTCTTAGTGGGCATGTAATCACAAGATATATATAAAAATAAAAAAATCATGATTCCTCTTCCCCTTCCATCCTCTTCCCGTATGATTCTGTCCTGTACTGTTGCACAGGTGAGAGAGCAACCTTATTGGTGCTGCCGTAGTGGCCATTCCCTTTGATTGCAGGTTATTGGTCGGTGATTGTGTCTCTATGCCAGGGGTCTCCAACCTCTTCAAGCATGAGAGCTACTTTAAAATAAAATAAAACGTGTTGGAGCTAAAACAAAATTCTAGCTTTCAAATAGACACATTATTCTCTTCTCCCCTGCAACTCTTCCCCGGGTCCTTAAGACGCCAGCATGCTTCAGTTCCACTGGCTCCTAACCGAACGAGTGTGAACGCATACTTCCTTAAAAGACATTCGCTTGAAAAACAAGAAAAAAGCAGCAATAGTACTGTTTGTCCATTTTGATACGCTGTAGCCAGTCCTCAAAATAGTCAGAATTAATCTCAAGAAATCTGTTTTCTCAGTTTTATTTTTCCTGGTTTTAGAATTTAAAAAATGGTTCTCTCAAAAAAGTGTTTTATTTATTTTATTTATTTCACCTTTATTTAACCAGGTAGACCAGTTGAGAACAAGTTCTCATTTACAACTGCAACCTGGCCAAGATAAAGCAAAGCAGTGAGACACAAACAACAACACAGAGTTACACATGGAATAATCAAGCGTACAGTCAATAACACAATAGAAGAAAAAAAGTTTATATACAGTGTGTGCAAAAGGCGTGAGGCGTAAGGCAATACAAATTACAATTTTTCATAGAGAAACAACGAAATTGGATGCTCTGAGTCCACGTCAATGGTTAAATCACATCAGAAGACACTTTTTTATTTAGGTCTGGAAGAAAACAAACATGTATTTTTGAGTGTAATTCCCCTTTAATTGCGCATCTGGCCCTTTAATTGCGGGTCTAGTGAGTGAGGAATGTGCCATCTAACTTGCCGGTCTAGCGATGGTTCTGTATAGCCGCGAGAAGTAGGCTATGCAGAACCATAGTCTACCCCCACCTTAACTACTGTACTGCTGCTGCTCATTTCATGGCAAAATGAGCAAATAACAAATAATAAATACAAATAATGTATTTACTCATGATATACTTCTGCCAGGTAAGCCTACCTTGCAGTTAACATTTAATTGAGAAGGTTTTGGGAGAAAGTATTTCTGTCAACCCACAAGACGGTTATCACATCAACTGGAGCGATAGACAAACGCGCCCACCACACAGACAGACTGGGGCAATATTACTGGAAATTAATTGGCAGATATTGTGTTAGGTTTGGATTTTTTATTCCATAGTGGCTATCCAGGGGTTGGATAATGTCAAAGTTGCGTTGATTAGATAGTAGCTGGGAACTTGCAGCGTCCGATAATTGTGAGATTTGTTTATGACGTTTGTGATGGAACACGTGAAACATTTCGTATACTTTCGGGAATTGTTTGGCAAGCTACTCATGGGTGGGCTGGGATCGACCTGCTGGAAACCCCTGCTCTATGCAACACAAAGAAATAATACATACAGTGCATTCGGAAAGTATTCAGACCCCTTGACTTTTTCCACATTTTGTTACGTTACAGCCTTATTCTAAAATTAATTGTTTTGTTTTATTCCCTCATCAATCTACACACAATATCCCATAATGACGAAGTGAAAACAGGTTTTTATAAATGTTTGCAAATTTAGAAAAAATAAAAAACAGAAATACCTTATCTAGATAAATATTCAKCATTTTGTTGTGTTACAAAGTGGCATTAAAATGTATTTAATTCAATGTTTTTGTCAACTATCTACACAAAGTGGAAGAAACATTTGTAAAAACAAAAATATGAAAAATAAAACACTAATATATCTTCATTAGATAAGTATTCAACCCCCTGAGTCAATACATGTTATAATCACCTTTGGCAGGTTAAACACTTTTACTGCACACAGAGTCCATGCAACCTATTATGTGACTTGTTAAGCACATTTTTACTCCTGAACTTATTTAGTCTTGTCATGACAAAGAGTTGATAGCTATTGACTCAAGACATTTCAGCTTTTCATTTTTGATGAATTTGTAACAATAAAAAAAAAAAAGATAATTCCACTTTGACATTACGGGTATTGTGTGTAGATCATTGGCAACAAAAAAACATCTACATTTCGTCCATTTTAAATTCAGGCTGTAACACAACAAAATGTGGAAAAAGTCAAGGGGTTGAATACTTTCTGAAGGCACTGTAGTCTTGGCCAGTGCTTCAGTTGTAAATCGGGAAGTCCCGAACACATAGTGAGCGCAGGAAGGGGGGTTATCGGGGGGGGTCTGAGGTCCGGAACACATAGTGAGCGCAGGAAGGGGGTTATCCGCGGGGGTCTGAATCCCGGAACACATAGTGAGCGCAGGAAGGAGGGTTATCCGGGGTGGTCTGAGTCCCGGAACACATAGTGAGCGCAGGAAGGAGGGTTATCCGCGGGGTCTGAGGTACCGGAACACATGGTGAGCGCAGGAAGGAGGGTTATCGGGGGGTCTGAGGTCCCGGAACACATAGTGAGCGCAGGAAGGGGGGTTATCCGGGGGGTCTGAGGTACCGGAACACATGGTGAGCGCAGAAGGAGGGTTATCCGGGGGGTCTGAGGTCCCGGAACACATAGTGACGCAGAAGGAGGGTTATCCGGGGGGGGGTCTGGGTACCGGAACACATTGAGAGAAAAAAGAGTGTCGAACACAATATGGCAGCACAGAAAACAGAGTAAACACCAAGTAGCCTCCTGTCTATGGTGGCGAAACGGACAGCACTCTCCAAGTGCTGATTAGTTCAAAGCATTTTAGACGTCACTGCAATATGCCCACATACTTGAGCATAGCTGCGGGGCAAGTCCTACTTTCTTATAGCCTCATTTTCTAGACATCAATGTAGAGCAACATTTTTAGATGACACTGCAGAAGCAGAACACCCGCAATATGCATACAAACATACATACAGTGGGAGAACAAGTATTTGATACACTGCCGATTTGCAGTTTTCCTACTTACAAAGCATGTAGAGGTCTGTAATTTTTATCATAGGTACACTTCAACTGTGAGAGAAGGAATCTAAAACAAAAATCCAGAAAATCACATTGTATGATTTTTAAGTAATTAATTTGCATTTCATTGCATGACATAAGTATTTGATACATCAGAAAAGCAGAACTTAATATTTGGTGCAGAAACCTTTGTTTGCAATTACAGAATCATACGTTTCCTGTAGTTCTTGACCAGGTTTGCACACACTGCAGCAGGGATTTTGGCCCACTCCTCCATACAGACCTTCTCCAGATCCTTCAGGTTTCGGGGCTGTCGCTGGGCAATACGGACTTTCACTCCCTCCAAAGATTTTCTATTGGTTCAGGTCTGGAGACTGGCTAGGCCACTCCAGGACCTTGAGATGCTTCTTACGGAGCCACTCCGTAGTTGCCCTGGCTGTGTGTTTCGGGTCGTTGTCATGCTGGAAGACCCAGCACGACCCATCTTCAATGCTCTTACTGAGGGAAGGGGGTTGTTGGCCAAGATCTCGCGATACATGGCCCATCCATCCTCCCTCAATACGGTGCAGTCGTCCTGTCCCTTTGCAGAAAAGCATCCCAAAGAATGATGTTTCCACTCCATGCTTCACGGTTGGATGGTGTTCTTGGGGTTGTACTCATCCTTCTTCTCCTCCAAACACGGCGAGTGGAGTTTAACCAAAAGCTCTATTTTTGTCTCATCAGACCACATGACCTTCTCCATTCCTCCTCTGGATCATCCAGATGGTCATTGGCAAACTTCAGACGGGCCTGGACATGCGCTGGCTTGAGCAGGGGACCTTGCGTGCGCTGCAGGATTTTAATCCATGACAGCGTAGTGTGTTACTAATGGTTTTCTTTGAGACTGTGGTCCCAGCTCTCTTCAGGTCATTGACCAGGTCCTGCCGTGTAGTTCTGGGCTGATTCCTCACCTTCCTCATATCATTGATGCCCACGAGGTGAGATCTTGCATGGAGCCCAGACCGAGGTGATTGACGTCATCTTGAACTTCTTCCATTTTCTAATAATTGCGCCAACAGTTGTTGCCTTCTCACCAAGCTGCTTGCCTATTGTCCTGTAGCCCATCCCAGCCTTGTGCAGGTCTACAATTTTATCCCTGATGTCCTTACACAGCTCCCTGGTCTTGGCCATTGTGGAGAGGTTGGAGTCTGTTTGATTGAGTGTGTGGACAGGTGTCTTTTATACAGGTAACGAGTTCAAACAGGTGCAGTTAATACAGGTAATGAGTGGAGAACAGGAGGCTTCTTAAAGAAAAACTAACAGGTCTGTGAGAGCCGGAATTCTTACTGGTTGGTAGGTGATCAAATACTTATGTCATGCAATAAAATGCAAATTAATTACTTAAAAATCATACAATGTGATTTTCTGGATTTTGTTTTTTAGATTCCGTCTCTCACAGTTGAAGTGTACCTATGATAAAAATTACAGACCTCTACATGCTTTGTAAGTAGGAAAACCTGCAAAATCGGCAGTGTATCAAATACTTGTTCTCCCCACTGTAGATACATACTCAGCTGTTTGGTTTACAAGACCCGAATTTGACATACTTTTCAAGACATGGAGCAGTAGAATTGTAATGCCCGGGGTGTAGTGGATGAAAGGAGTCAAACGCAGGAGACAGAGAGTTCAGAGTAGCGTTCCAAATTTAATTCCCCACACGGGTGAAAACACGACGCTACTCTAAAAGTAATGCTCCACCACAAACAGGAGTGAGAAACACGAAAATCACAAACCAACGTACACATACCCTGACACACAAGAATGTACTAACTGTACACACAACAATCCCGCACAAATAAAGCCCCACAAATCACCCTAACCACAAACAGGTGTCACTACTCAATAAAAAGGGAGGGGGAGGAGAAGTCAGTAGCAGCTAGTAGGCCGGTGACGACGACCGCCGAGCGCCACCCGAACAGGAAGGGGAGCCACCTTCGGTGGGAGTCGTTACAAGACTAAATATCACAATATCGAAATCTTCAAATAACTTCAAATAAAATTGATCAATGTAGGCTACAGCAGAACACACATGTGAGAATATATAGGCCTCCTGCCTATGTGATAATATGACGCACATATTCAGATTACAAACTTGTTCTGTACTGTGAAGGTGAAACAAAAAAAACAAAAAAATCTTACCTTAGTTTTCAAAAACCTCCCACAATGACTCTCCCCATGTCAATTCCATTTAACTCCTGAGAGTGCTCAAAGCCGTGAGCCGGCTGTGACGTTGTGGCTGTGACGTTTAGCCTCCTATAAGGCTGTTATGAAATTTCTATCTGTAGTTTATTTTTTTCATTTTGACTGTTATCTATAACCTGGGTGTCCTCTCTAGCCTTGTCTACAAGGCTTGCTGCCACAAAATGCGCCTTCGTTCAATTTTTTTTCTGAGGACTCTTTGTTTTTTGTAGTTTTTTTTTAACGTCTGATGCATAGGATGTTCATTTACTGTACATTCCATCCACTCTTTTGCTAGTTTAATACCCCGAGTCGTTTCTAGACCCAAGCGCCCACCCTTTTTGCATGTTGTACAGCCTAACTTTGAATTCTGCATGACAAGCCAAGGGTTATATGTTTGCTTGTTCTTAAACTGCAAATTGCACCTGCTCCGAGCCCTTCGTCAGTGGATGCACGGCCCCCCTCCCCCCCAGCTCCACGTCTCCCTCTCCCGCTGAGTCTGACTCGCTAGCAGGCCTACTAGCTAGTGGAGGTGGTGAGGCGGGATTAGCAACGCTGCTAGCTAAGGAAGGCATCGCCATCTGGAACAGTTTGCCCCTCTCTCCTAGAGAGGTGTCCTATTAAGCAAGGTATGTTATGAAGGGAATTTATTGATATATATGTATAATATTAAGACTTATGGTAAGTCCAATGGAATTTCCCAACAAGGATTAAATGAAACACTTAATATATATATATATTTATGTATTTGAATGTATTATTTATAAAAACAGATGTAGGCATATAACCACTGGAGTAGCCTACAGCTCTGTTGTACTGCACACTGCACCACACGTGTGGTGCATTCGTCTTGACCCACTGGGGGACAGAGTGGGTGCATCATTAAATAGCAGGGTGGTATATTGACTTTTAACATCAATGCAACATCCATCTGCTCTGGGCACCCTTTATTCACTAGATTTTTCAGAGTTTATTGGCTACATGTTCAGTTGGGTCTAGCTACATTTCTTGTACATTCCACATTGGGATTCAGTGAATGACTACATGTTGTGATAATTGTCCAACAAAGATCTGGAAATAACTCATCCCAAACCATCTCAATTTGGTTAAGGTCTGGGGATTGTGGAGGCCAGGTCATCTAATGCAGCACTCCATCACTCTCCTTCTTGGTAAAATAGCCCTTACACAGCCTGGAGGGCCCTAAGCGACTGGTTATGCCTGGAACCGGCCCTGGAGGAGAGAGAGATAGAGAGACAGACAGAGAAAGACAGCTGCCAACAGTACACTCTCTAGACGTTTGCCATACTGACACTGTGACCCCTCCTGCTGGGTCCTGACAATCAACCCCCCCCCCCCCACCCATCGCCCCAACACTCGCGAGTCAAACACCACCACAGCACAAATCAACACGGATCTATCCAGACAACATACTACACCCACAATGAGCAACACAAACGGGTACCACGACACACGACGGCAATGAATGAAAACCGCGAGAGAGCGGCGCTGTTGTCCTGGGCTGCTCTACTCAATCGCCTTATCCCAACAACCACAGCATTTCATATGTGTCAGTCATGACAACTACAACGAGATTGGCTACTAACACGACACACCGGACAGCCCACACACCCACGACACAACATACGACACACTCACACACAACAACACACAACACACACTACCACACACACACACACACACACACACACCCACCCACACACTACACACACATCTGATTCCGCTCCGCCGTAACCTATGGCTGCACCCAACTACTCCACCGTTTGCACCCTCGCTGACTTGTTCGAGGCCCACACGCTACCTTTCTGTATTTACTCAGGCACGAAAGCACTCTCGGGGTGTGTGTTTTTTCTGAAGCACCGAACAAAGACCCAGAATACGTGGAGCAACTAGCACATGTGATCATATGCGACACTGTAATGCACAAGTCAACATCGGAGTGTCTCAAAGCTGTTATGACACGAAGCTGTTTTTTTTGAAAAAAAAGTGCTTTATCTTTTTTCTGCTGTTTTTTCAAAAAACCATGATTATTTAAAGATAGCTTGTTGGTTGGAAAAGGTTATTCTTTATTCCAATTGTTTGCAACTCGACTGGGGTCACATGTTCTACCCAAATCCCCGCCTCTAGCTACTGTTTCCCAGTATTGTTTCAAGGAGTGACCCAATTCCACCTTAAGAGGAGTCACAAGAGGATTTAGAGGCTTGTTTTTGGGAGAAGGTTATGCTTGTATTATTTTTTGCGGTATTTTCAGTTCAAGCTTGCCTCGATAAACTGTCCACGAGTGTTCCGAATCATGCGATTAAACGAGTACTTGAAAAGAAAAAATTCCTACAGAGTGCGATCAAAGACAAATGGGATTGAAGCCTTGTTTTATTCTGTGAAGATTTTTTATATTTTGCTTATTTATATGAATTTTTTTTGTTTTCTTTCTTTTATGTGTGTGTCCTTTATTTTTAATTAATTTTGTTTGGAAAGTGTTTTTATTCCTTTTTCTGTATTGTTGGCTATTTTTTTTTGTTATTTTTCTTTTTTCTTTCAAAACAATGTCACCTAAATTCAGTATTGTTGGAAGGGAGGCAACTTGTAAGGATTATTGTCTACCAAAACAGAGTTCTTCAAATCATGTTGAATATAAGAATAAGGCACTTTTCAAAAACAAGCCCAAATCATGTTAGAAATACAGAAATAAACACTTTTTCCATAAACAAGCTCTAAATCATGTTTGATGCACTACTGTAGTGTTCTTTCAGTACTTGTTTAATCAGGATGATAGGAACACTGTGCGTCAGCTTTCAGCAAAGTTGGCAACATTGAAATACAGAATAAACACTTTTCAAAACAAGCTCTAATCATGTTGATAAACAGAATAAGAAAAAAAACACATTTCAAAAAAACAAGTCTTCAAATCATGTTGAAAATCAAAATAAATGCACTTTTAAAAAGCAATGCTCAAACTCATGTTGAAATACCGGAATAACACTTTCCAAATAAGAACCAAGCTCAAATCAGTGTGGTAGAAATACCAGAATAATAAAATTTTCCATATCAATCCTGATATCCATGTTTGATGCACCTCTGTAAGTGAATTTTTTTTCCCGTACTGTTTAGATCAG
>NW_019943462.1:146899-147943 GCF_002910315.2 Salvelinus sp. IW2-2015 | reverse complement strand
ACACACACACACACACACACACACACACACACACACACACACACACACACACACACTGATCCGCCCGCTGTGTCCTGGCTGTCAACCCACTACTCACAGAGCTGACCATGTGATGTCAACAGCTGGTCTCTCAGCAACCCAATTGGCATCATGTAGTTTATAGCTTCCTGGTTATCACATGGATGCTTCACTGATGTGTTGCATGAGTTGCTTCGGCTATGTTGTTTATCAACAGAACATTTGGTAGATAATATGTTGGGATGTATCCCAAATGAAACCCTATTCACTACATAGTGTACTTTCCTAGTCCAAAGTATAGGGCTCTGGTCCAAAGTAGTGCACTACACCCTATAGGGCCCTGGTCCAAAGTAGTGCACTACATCCTATAGGGCCCTGGTCCAAAGTAGTGCACTACACCCTATAGGGCCCTGGTCCAAAGTAGTGCACTACATTGGGAATAGGGTGCCATATCGTTCCCATTCCCCCATCGTTTTTTTTGGCCTCGTTGGTAATTCTCTCCATGGTCTTTCCAGGGAATTATGATCTGTTGTACCCKACTAGCTGTTTGGCAGGAGTCAGGTGGATTAATCCTCATTATTCTTTGGGACTGTGTTGTTCCCATGGCTGTGGGGTTGAGTAGGGAGGCTTGTGGTGTGTGTAGTGTGTGTGTCTGTGTGTGTGAGTGAGTGAGTGAGTGAGATACAGTTGGAGGAGGGCCAGGCCAGAGAAGAGTTATGTCAAATCCCTGCCATGGGCCTCCTGACTCAGCTCTGTCTCTAAACCCTGCCATGCAACTCCTGGTGCAGCTACCATAGGCCTCCTGGTGCAGCTGCCATGGACCTCCTGGTGCAGCTACTATGGGCCTCTTGGTGCAGCTGCTATGGACCTCCTGGTGCAGCTACCAAGAACCTCCCTGTGTAGCTACCATGAACCTCCCGGTGCAGCTACCATGAACCTCCCGGTGCAGTTACCATGGGCCTCCCGGTGCAGCTACCATGGACCTCCCGGTGCAGCTACCATGGACCTCCCGGTGCAGCTACCATG
>NW_019943462.1:135508-146293 GCF_002910315.2 Salvelinus sp. IW2-2015 | reverse complement strand
CCTCCCGGTGCAGCTACCATGGGCCTCCCGGTGCAGCTACCATGGGCCTCCCGGTGCAGCTACCATGGACCTCCCGGTGCAGTTACCATGGACCTCCCGGTGCAGTTCTCCAGGGAGACTCTGAGTGTCATGCAACACCACTCACAAATAAGATTAGTGTGTACACACAATGCTGTGCCTCTGAAATGCTCAGCTGTAGCTCACACAGCTCTTGGATTTCACCCATAAATAGAGAAAGAGGGAGAGAGCGAGAGAGAAATGGTGGGCAGAGAGGGGGAGGGAGAGCGTTAAAGACATGGAGAGAGAGGGGGAGTCAGAGCGAGAGAAAGTGAGGAAGAGAGAGAGAGAGAGAGCGAGAGCAATAAAAACAATTTCTCTGCTTTTTCTAAATGTCAATGTTAAATGGCTTGTCCATCGATGACACGTTGCCATTTCATGTTTGACTTACCCAGCATGTTAGGGTCCTCTGTGGAGCCCTCCGCAGCTCAGGTGGCAGAGCATGGTGCTTGCAATGCCGCTATAGTGGATTCAATTCCCACGACCACCCATATGTAAAATGTATACATGCTTGACTTGACTGTAAGTGGCTTTGGATAAAAGCTTCTATTATTATATGCAATAGAATACATACGTCTCACAAACAGCTTTTATACACGTCTTTAGCTTAACCGTGAAGGAATCTGAAATGGCACAGACTATTCTCTACGTTGAGGTKCTATATCAATGCACTGTAGGAAATAATGTGTCATTTACGACGGAGCCCGTGGGGACTCATCTCCTCACAGTGAACAGGCACGACTTACACTGAATCCCTATTCCCTATATAGTCCACTACTTTTCACCAGAGACCAAATTGGGATGCATCCTCAGCTGTCAGTTTTACCTCCCAGGGGTTACCATGACCCCAACATGTCATAATGCCTGTTCCCTTTGAGACGTGTTCTCCCCAGTACATGTTACACAGAGAACTACTGTTAGAGATGTAAGTTTGTGAGGTCATGTTGGTTAGAGACCTAATTATAAAACACAGAGAATTAAACGGAGGGAAGGGGATGAGTTGACTCTGTATTTATCACAGTTCATGTTGTATTTGGTATGTTGTTATATTGTAAATTATCAGCGTAACACTGCTGTACGTGTCATTCAATAATCATGCAGAATTCTGAATACAGAAAAGATAGCCCAAGATGAAAAAGGAAGCCCAAGATGAAAAGGAAGCCCAGGATGAAAAGGAAGCCCAAGATGGAAAGGAAGCCCAAGATGAAAAAAGGAAGCCCAAGATGAAAAAAGGAAGCCCAATATGAAAAAGGAAGCCCTAGATGAAAAAGGAAGCTCAGGATGAAAAGGAAGCCCAAGATGGAAAGGAAGCCCAAGATGAAAAAAAGGAAGCCAAAGATGAAAAGGAAGCCCAGGATGAAAAGGAAGCCCAAGATGGAAAGGAAGCCCAAGATGAAAAAAGGAAGCCCAAATTGAAAAAAGGAAGCAGGATGAAAAGGAAGCCCAAGATGAAAAAAGGAAGCCCAAGATGTAAAAAGGAAGCCAAGATAAAAAGGAAGCCAGATAAAAAAGGAAGCCCAAGATGAAAAGGAAGCCCAGATGAAAAAGGAAGCCCAAGGTGAAAGGAAGCCAGATGAAAAAGGAAGCCAATAAGAAAAAGGAAGCCAATCTGAAAAGGAAGCTCAAGATGAAAAGGAAGCCCAAGATGATAAGGAAGCCCAAGATGAAATAGGAAGCCCAAGATGAAAAAAGGAAGCCCAAGATGAAAAAAGGAGCCCAAGATGAAAAGGAAGCCCAAGATGAAAAAGGAAGCTCAGGCATGAAAAGGAAACCCAGATGGAAAGAAGCCCAAGATGAAAAAAAGGAAGCCAAGATGAAAAGGAAGCCAGGATGAATAGGAAGCCACAGATGAAAAAGGAAGCCTAAGATGAAAAAAGGAAGCCCAATATGAAAAAGGAAGCTCAAGATGAAAAGGAAGCCCAAGATGAAATAGGAAGCCCAAGATGAAATAGGAAGCCCAAGATGAAAAAAGGAAGCTCAAGATGAAAAGGAAGCCCAGGATGAAAAAGGAAGCCCAAGATGAAAAAAGGAAGCCCAAGATGAAAAGGAAGCCCTCATTCGCACAAAGAAACTCCTCCATACAGGGTATGTAATATTTTTCTATATCAATCGTATAAACAGAATTCTGATTTGTAAACAAATAGTCAGAATAAGAGATATAGATTTTGTGTCACTGTCCTACATACAATACCCCATAATGCCAAAGTGGAAATATGTTTTTAGAGATGTTTACAAATTAATAAAACACGAAAAGCTATTCAACCCCTTGTTATGGCAAGCCTAAATAAGTTCAGGAGTGAAAATGTGCTTTAACAAGTTGCATAATAAGTTGCATAGACTCACTTATGGACTTATGAAAAGAAGGAAGCCTGTGCAAAATAAAAATATCCCAAAACATGCATCCTGTAATACTGCAAACAAATGTGGCAAAGAAATAACTTTTTGTCCTGAATACAAAGCGTTATGTTTGGTGCAAATCCAACAACACATCAATGAGTACCACTGTTAATATTTCAAAGCATGGTGGTAGCTGCTTCATGTTATGGGTATGCCTTTTCATCGGCACGGACAAGGGAGTTTTTTAGGATAAAAAGAAACAGAGTAGAGCCAAGCACAGGAAAAATAGGAACCTTGGTTCAGTCTGCTTTCCAAAAGACACTGGGGGGGAAATTCACCTTTCAGCAGGACAATAACCTAAAAGACAAGGCCAAATCTACACTGGAGTTGCTTTCGAATATGACATTGAATGTGCCCGAGTGGCCTAGTTACAGTTTTGACTTAAATCATCTTGAAAAATCTATGGAAAGACTTGAAAATGGCTGTCTAGCAATGATCAACAACCAACTTGACAGAGCTTGAAGAGTTTAGAAAAAATGATAATATTGTACAATCCCGGTGTGCAGAGCTCTTAGAATTTACCCAGAAAGACTCACAGTTTTATTGCTGCCAAATTATTGACTGAGGTGGATGAATACTTATCTAATTAAGATATAGTGTTTTATTTATTTATGTTGCTGAATTTTCCTTTCGCTTTGACATTGGTGTATTTTGTGTAGATAGTTGTAAAAAATAACAATTAAAACCATTTGAATCCCACTTTGAAACACAAAAAAAAATATGGAAAAAGTCAAGGGGAGTGAATACTCTCTGTGGACACTGTATATGTAATTCATATGCCGGGTATATATAAATAAGGCTCTTATTATATAATTAGATCATTTGGTACACATAAGAAAGACACTTACACAATTAGAACATTCTCAACATTCTCTCTTTACTGAATGTCTACTTAATGATAACCATGGTTTCACAACCAGCCAGGTCTTTCTCTTTGAAATCAGCCTCCCACTTCTCTGCTCTACATCCCCCTGGATGGACAGAGCGAGAGAGGAAATAACTGATGACAAAACCCACAAAACAAAGAATTTCAATCCAGGGAGACAAAAAGCATTTTGAAAATAGCATCAGTTCCAGAAGGACTGATAGAGCTCTGATTGGACATTGCCCTCATCTTGTATCTTGTGTCCCTGAGTTTCCTAGCTTCCTAGTAAATAATACTGTTAACTAAGCCTTCAGTCAGCGGGCTGTGCTACTTTTTGACCCTATTCCTCATGTTAAAAAAATATGCTTTAGAAAAAACAGGGGTTTTGACAAGTGTGTGTGCGTGTCTATGTCCGTAATCTAGGGCAAATATGTAGTATCAGCACCACCCATTAGAAAAATGATTTTGTGCTGCTTTGAGTAATTTGTGGTTCTTTGATGTTGTGTAGGACTGGTGATTCTTGGGACTGAGCATTGTAGTTACATTGTATTGTTGTTGTAGTGGAAAATAAACGTAATAATTACAGAGAATTAAATCGTTTTTGTAGTTAGAAACAGATCATATTTGCATTCCTGCATCATTATTTTGTGGTCATTTAATTTGATCTTGAAATTAAGCTAATTGATTACTCATTTTATACGTACAGTACATAAAGTATTCTCCACATAGCTCATCCATATTCTCCACATAGCTCATCCATATTCTCCACATAGCTCATCCATATTCTCCACATAGCTCATCCTATATAGTGTCACTACACTGAACATTGTAACGATGACGCCATGAGTCGAGAAACAGGTGCAGGTAAAACATTTAATGAAAACAACAAACATGAACCACGACAGCGTAACAGAAACGAGGTAACATGAACACAGGAGCAATACCAACTGAGGAATGAACAAAACGAAGGGACCTATAAAAGGGAGGTGATGAGGTCCAGGTGTGAATCATAACGATGAGTACCAGGTGGGTGTAATAATGAGGTCCAGGTGTGAATCATAACGATGAGTACCAGGTGGGTGTAAAATGAGGTCCAGGTGTGAATCATAACGATGAGTACCAGGTGGGTGTAATAATGAGGTCCAGGTGTGAATCATAACGATGAGTACCAGGTGTGTGTAATAATGAGTACCAGGTGTGCACAAGGATGATTCCCAGGACCGGTGGTTAGTATTCCGGCGATGGCGCACGCCGGAGGTGGGGAGCAGGAGTAGACGTGACAGACATACCTTTTTCCTACTTATATATTGTCCATACTGTCTATACACACCATGCATTTATATCCCAGACTCTGACATTGCTCGTTCCAAAATTTCTTAATTTCCTGTTTCTTATTTTTTATTTCGTATTTGTGTATTAGTATTGTATTATTCAGTGGAGGCTCCTCCTCAGAAGAAGGGGAGGACCATCCTCCTCAGTGAATTTCATAAAAATATAAATGGTAAAACATTGAAAAAGTTTACAGTTTTAGATAAAACTATACTAAATACAGTGCATTCGGAAAGTCTTCAGACCCCTTGACTTTTTCCACATTTTGTTACGTTATAGCCTTCTTCAAAAACTGATTTAAAAAAACACTTTTCATCAATCTACACGCCATACTCCATTATAACAAAGCAAAAAACTGTCACGTCCTGACCATAAAAAGCCTTTATTTTCTATGGTAGAGTAGGTCAGGGCGTGACTAGGGGGGTTAGTCTAGTTTATATTTTCTATGTGGGGTTCTAGTTGTTATTTTCTATGTTGGGGTTTTTGGTATGATTCCCAATTAGAGGCAGCTGGTTATCGTTGTCTCTAATTGGGGATCATACTTAAGTAGCATTTTTTCCACCTGTGGGTGATGGGATATTGTTTATGTTTAGTTGCCTGTTCGCACTGCATTGTCGTCACGGTTCGTTTATTCTTTATTTGTTTTGTATTTGCTTAAGTTTCACTTTATTCATTAAAAGTATGTGGAACTCAACGTACGCTGCGCCTTGGTCCGACCATCATTGTTACGAACAACGTGACAAAAACAGGTTTTTAGAAATGTGTGCAAATTTATAAAAATATCACATTTACATAAGTATTCAGAAACTTTACTTTGTTGAAGCACCTTTGGTTGCGATTACAGCCTCGAGTCTTCTTGGGTATGACGCTACAACCTTGGCACACCAGTATTTGGGGAGTTTCTCCCATTCTTCTCTGCAGATTCTCTCAAGCTCTGTCAGGTTGGATGGGGAGAGTTGCTGCACAGCTATTTTCAGGTCTCTCCAGAGATGTTTGATCGAGTTCAAGTCCTCTGGCTGGGCCACTCAAGGACATTCAGAGACTTGTCCCGAAGCCACTCCTGTGTTGTCTTGGCAGTGTGCTTAGGGTCGTTGTCCTGCTGGGAGGTGAACTTTTGTCTGAGGTCCTGAGCGCTCTGGAGCAGGTTTAATCAAGGATCTCTCTGTACTTTGCTCTGTTCATCTTTCCCCTTATCCTGACTAGTCTCCCAGTCCCTCACACTGAAAAACATCCCCACATCATGATGCTGCCACCACCATGCTTCACCATAGGGATGGTGCCATGTTTCCTCCAGACGTGATGCTTGGCATTCAGGCCAAAGTGTTCAATCTTGGTTTCATCAGATCCGAGAATCTTGTTTCTCATGGTCTGAAAGTAATTTTGGTGCCTTTTGGAAAACTCCAAACAGGCTGTCATGTGCCTTTTACTGAGGAGTGGCTTCCGTCTGGCCCCTTTACCATAAAGGACTGATTGATGGAGTGCTGTAGAGATGGTTGTCCTTCTGGAAGGCTCTCCATCTCCACAGAGGAACTCAGGAGCTCTGTCACAGTGACCATCGGGTTCTTGGTCACGTTCCTGACCAAGGCCCTTCTCCCCCGATTTCTCAGTTTGGCCAGGCGGCCAGCTCTAGGAAAAGTCTTGGTGTTTCCAAACTTCTTCCATTTAAGAATGGAGGCCACTGTGTTCATGGGGACCTTCAATGTTGAAGACATTTTGTGGTACCCTTCCCAGATTTTTCCCTCGACACAATCCTGTCTCTGAGCTCTACTGACAAATCCTTCGACCCTATTGCTTGGTATTTGCTCTGACATGCTCTGACAACTGTGGGACCTTATATAGATAGGTGTTGGCCTTTCCAAATCATGTCCAATCAATTTAATTTACCACAGGCAGGTAGCGTAGTGGTTATAGCATTGAATCCCCGAGCTGACAAGGTAAAAAAATCTGTTCTGCCCCTGAACAAGGCAGTTAACACACTGTTCCTAGGCCGTCATTGAAAATAAGAATTTGTTCTTAACTGACTTGCCTATTTAAATAAAGGTAAAATAAAAAAATAAACAGGTGGACTCCAATCAAGTTGTAGAAAGATCTCAAAGATGATCAATGGAAACAGGATGTACCTGAGCTCTATTTCGAGTCTCATAGCAAAGGGTCTGAAAACATTTTTAAATTAGGTATTTCCCATCTGCAATAATTTATAAAAACCTGTTTTCGCTTTGTCATTATGGGGTAGTGTGTGTAGATTGATGAGTAAAATAAAAATTCAATACATTTTAGAATAAGACTTGTAACATAACAAAATGAGGAAAAAGTAAAATGGTCTGAATGCATTCTGAATTCACTGTATATGCACATGTAAACAAATAATTGATTAAAACACATTATTTTGCAAAAAGATCTACAGTAGCCTCAACAGCACTCTGTAAGGGTAGCACCATGGTGTAGCCGGAGGACAGCTAGCTTCAGTCCTCCTCTGGGTACAATGACTTCAATACTTAACCTAGGAGAATCATGGTTTTCACCCCCTTCCATAGACTTACACAGTAATTATGACAACTTTCGGAGGACGTCCTCCAAACTATCAGAGCTCTTGCAGCATGAACTGACATGTTGTCCACACAATCAAAGGATCAGAGAATTAATCTAGTTCTGAAAGCATAAACTACAGCTAGCTAGCTCTGCAGTGCATAAAATGTGGTGAGTAGTTGACTCAGAGAGAGAAAGACAATAGTTGAACATTTTCAACAAATTAATTTATTCCAAAATGAAGGCGAAGCAAGAGAGAGAGAGAGA
The DNA here is from genome assembly GCF_002910315.2 of Salvelinus sp. IW2-2015. Classification (NCBI taxonomy): domain Eukaryota; kingdom Metazoa; phylum Chordata; class Actinopteri; order Salmoniformes; family Salmonidae; genus Salvelinus; species Salvelinus sp. IW2-2015. Next base: position 138,852 of record NW_019943462.1, on the reverse strand, counting down.
GATTTTGTCATTTTGGTTTCACTTTCAGTTTCACATACTTAGCAAGCAAATGCAGCTAGCTAGTTTAGCCTACTGAAACACCCTGCTCAAAAAGAGGGATGCTATGTTAGCTAGCTGGCTATGACTATCCAACACAACACTGGATCTCATCCAAGTCTAGGTAAGCTTTTGGTTTTACAAATATATTGCCACTGTGGCCCGCCGGTGTAAGTGCTAAAATGCTTACTGACTATACACTAACAATACTGCATGATTGTAGCGGGTTTACTAGCTCGTTAGTTCTATTAGCTATGTTGACTATGACGTTACTTTAGCTAATATGGTGACAACAACGTAGGCTGTCTGTATGATATCTGTTATGATATGGTTTGGCTTGGAAAGTTTTTTTTCACCTGGTCACATACAGTTGATGTGTTATGCATTGAAGTCCACAAGCGAAAGGAAAAGGTGAAAAAGGAAGAGAGCGCGTAGATACGAGAAGGAATACAATGTGGCTGTTGTGAACTGTGTTTTTCGCGTGATCAGGGTTGTATTCATTACGCAGATTCTGTTGAAAAACATTTCTAAAATGGAAAAAAAATGGAACAAAACCTGTATTAACATACCTGAATTTGTCCAATAGAAACTCTTGTTTGCAACTGTTGAACTAATGATTACACATATATCAGCTAGATGCAGGCAAGAGTGTGCAAGGCGGTATTGAACGTGTCACTGTCTGTCCGTGTGTAATTGCCCGTCAACTCAACCTGTGTGCACCTACGTTGTAAACTTTCATTAATGGGCTAGGTTGTAGCAACCTCATGATGGGTAAAATTAGAGAACATTGAACTGGGTGAATGGACTATGAATGACAGTCATCCAGTGTGCTGTAATAGAAATAAGGCCATGCTAATGGATATAATAATCACTCAGCCTAAACGGCACCGACAGTCACTGGTACTGTTAGACATTTATTGCACTGCTGAAGCTAGAAAACACAAGAATTTCGCTGCCCCTGCTTTAACATCTGGTAATCAGTGTATGCAACAAACATTTTTTGATTTGGTTTGAATGGATAGCCTTTGAATAATGTAGAGCAGAAAGCAGAAGATCAGGAGAACAGAATCATAAACGTAGGCCAAGCACTGGCTCCTAGACTACATTTGGAAATGGGTTACTTTTGCTTCATTGACATTGGAAAGGTGCTGTGCATTTCACCGCTGCACTTACTCTTTATACCCCCGCACTTATTTCTGACCTTCCTCTTCCTTGGTTTCCATGAAAACATGATAAACGTGGACATGAAAAAGTTATTGAATAAAATACCAGATATCTCTTATTTCCCTGGCTGTAGCTTGTTTCAGGTCAAATTAAAGGGGAATTGGGTTTGCTGTACTGTGAATGATGTACAATCCCCCTCTTACCCTCTATCAGAATAATAATCAACAGACTAGTGTAGAAATCATTACCATCTGAAATATTTACATATAGCTGGACGCTTTCAGACTGCCAACATGAATGAGAGAGAAAGAGAGAAAGAGAGAAAGAGAGAGAGAGAGAGAGAGAGAGAGAGAGAGAGAGAGAGAGAGAGAGAGAGAGAGAGAGAGAGGAGGGGGGTATGGTTGGGTATGGGAGAGAGAGAGAGAGAGAGCGCGAGAGAGATAGAGGGGGCAGGGAGAGAGAGAGAGAGAGAGAGAGAGAGGAGGGGGGTATGGTTGGGTATGGGAGAGAGAGAGATGGAGAGGGCGAGAGAGATAGAGGGGTAAGGGAGAGAGAGAGACAGAGACAGAGAGAGAGAGATTATTGATATTCTGTATCAATAAGTGGTTGCTATTACACTTGCTATTATTATTATTATAGTTATTATTGTTGTCATTATAATTATAGTTATTATTGTTTTATTCCAAATAGTAGTGGTACGGGTAGTAGTAATAATGGTGGTAGTATTAGTAGTAATGATGGTGGTAGTAGTAGTAATAACAATGTTGGTAGCAGTAGTAATAATGGTGGTATTAGTAATGATGATGGTAGTGGCAGTAGTAATGACGATGGTAGTAGTAGTAATAATGGTAGCAGTAGTAATAATGGTGGTAGTATTAGTAGTAATAATGGTGGTAGTAGTAGTAACAGTAATAATGGTGGTAGTAGTAGTATTAATAATGGCGGTAGTAGTAGTATTAATAATGGTGGTAGTAGTAGTGGTAATAATGGTGGTAGTAGTAGTAGTAATAATGGTGGTAGTAGTAGTAGTAATAATGGTGGTAGTAGTAGTAGTAATGGTAGTCATGGTAATAATGGTAGTAGTAGTAATAATCGTAGTAGAAATAGTAATACCGATGGAAGTAGAAGTAGTAGTAATGATGGTGGTAGTAGTAGTGGTAATAATGGTGGTAGTAGTAGTGGTAAAATTTGGTGGTAGTGGTAGTAGTAATAATGGTGGTAGTAGTAAATCAAATCAAATCAAAGTGTATTTGTCACGTGCGCCGAATACAACAGGTATTACAGTAAAATGCTTACTTACAGGCTCTAACCAATGGTGCGGAAAAAAAGTTATGTGTGTGTGTGTGTGTGTAGGTAAGTAAAGAAATAAAACAACAGTAAAAGACATTTGAAAATTAGAGTAGCAAGGCTATATACAGACACCTGTTAGTCAGGCTTATTGAGGTAGTATGTACATGTAGGTATCATTAAAGTGACTATGCATATATGATGAACAGAGAGTAGCAGAAGCATAAAAAGAGGGGTTGGTGGGTGGTGGGACACAATGCAGATAGCCCGGTTAGCCAAGGTGCGGGAGCACTGGTTGGTCGGGCCAATTTAGGTAGTATGTACATGAATGTATAGTTAAAGTGACTATGCATATAAGATAAACAGAGTAGCAGCAGCGTAAAAGAGGGGTTGGGGGGTGCACACAATGCAAATAGTCCGGGTAACCATTTGGTTACCTGTTCAGGAGTCTTATGGCTTGGGGGTAAAAACTGTTGAGAAGCCTTTTTGTCCTAGACTTGGCACTCCGGTACCGCTTGCCATGCAGTAGTAGAGAGAACAGTCTATAACTGGGGTGGCTGGGGTCTTTGACAATTTTTAGGGCCTTCCTCCGACATCGCCTGGTGTAGAGGTCCTGGATGGCAGGCAGCTTTGCTCCAGTGATGTACTGGGCCGTACACACTACCCTCTGAAGTGCCTTGCGGTCGGAGGCTGAGCAATTGCCATACCAGGCAGTGATGCAACCGGTCAGGATGCTCTCGATGTTGCAGCTGTAGAACATTGTGAGGATCTCAGGACCCATGCCAAATCTTTTTAGTTTCCTGAGGGGGAATAGGCTTTATCGTGCCCTCTTCACGACTGTCTTGGTGTGTTTGGAC
>NW_019943462.1:127501-129658 GCF_002910315.2 Salvelinus sp. IW2-2015 | reverse complement strand
CCATGCCAAATCTTTTTAGTTTCCTGAGGGGGAATAGGCTTTATCGTGCCCTCTTCACGACTGTCTTGGTGTGTTTGGACCAATCTAGTTTGTTGTTGATGTGGACACCAAGGAACTTGAAGCTCTCAACCTGCTCCACTACAGCCCCGTCGATGAGAATGGGGGCGTGCTTGGTGCTCCTTTTCCTGTAGTCCACAATCATCTCCTTAGTCTTGGTTACGTTGAGGGATAGGTTGTTATTCTGGCACCACCCGGCCAGGTCTCTGACCTCCTCCCTGTAGGCTGTCTCGTCGTTGTCAGTGGTCAGGCCTACCACTATTGTGTCGTCAGCAAACGTAATGATGGTGTTGGAGTCGTGCCTGGCCATGCAGTCGTGGGTGAACAGGGAGTAACAGGAGGGGACTGAGCACACACCCGTGGGGAGCTCCAGTGTTGAGGATCAGCGTGGCAGATGTATTGCTGCCTACCCTCACCACCTGGGGGCGGCCCGTCAGGAAGTCCAGGATCCAGTTGCAGAGGGAGGTGTTTAGTTCCAGGGTCCTTAGCTTGGTGATGAGCTTTGAGGGTACTATGGTGTTGAACACTGAGCTGTAGTCAATAAACAGCATTCTCACATAGGTGTTCCTTTTGTCCAGGTGGGAAAGGGCAGTGCGGAGTGCAATAGAGTGGATCTGTGGATCTGTTTGGGCGGTATACAAATTGGAGTGGGTCTAGGGTTTCTGGGATAATGGTGTTGATGTGAGCCATTACCAGCCTTTCAAAGCACTTCATGGCTATGGACGTGAGTGCTACGGGTCTGTAGTCATTTAGGCAGGTTGCCTTTGTGTTCTTGGTCTCAGGGACTATGGTGGTCTACTTGAAACATGTTGGTATTACAGACTCAATCAGTGAAGACACCTGCCAGTTGGTCAGCACATGCCCGGAGCACACGTCCTGGTAATCCATCTGGCCCCGCAGCCTTGTGAATGTTGACCTGTTTAAAGGTCTTACTCATGTCGGCTACGGAGAGCGTGATCACACAGTCGTCCGGAACAGCTGATGCTCTCATGCATGCCTCAGTGTTGTGATTTAGCTCGTGTCACTGGGCAGCTCGCGGCTGTGCTTCCCTTTGTAGTAGTAATGATGGTACTGGTAGTAGTAATAATGATGATTGTAGTGGTAGTAATGATGATGATTGTAGTGGTAGTAATGATGATGATGGTAGTGGTAGTAATGATGCTGATTGTAGTGGTAGTAATGATGATGATGGTAGTGGTAGTAATGATGATGATGGTAGTGGTAATAATGATGATGATGGTAATAATGATGATGATGGTAGTGGTAATAATGATGATGATTGTAGTGGTAGTAATGATGATGGTGGTAGTGGTAGTAATGATGATGATGGTAGTGGTAGTAATGATGATGATGGTAGTGGTAATAATAGTAGTAGTAATGATGAGATGAGGTAAGTGGTATAATAGTAGTATGTAATGATGTATGATGTAAGTGGTAGTAATGATGATGATGGTAGTTGGTAGTAATGATGATGATGGTAAGTATAATAATGATAGATGATTGTAGTGGTAGTAATGATGATGGTAGTGGTTAGTGTGTAATTGATTTGATGATGGTAGTAGGTAATAATAATGGATGTGTTTGGGTAGTAATGAGATTGGTAGTGGTAGTAATGATGATGATGGTAGTGGTAGTAATGATGATGATGGTAGTGGTAGTAATGTTGGTGTTGATGATGAGATGGTGGTAGTCAATGGACGCATGGAAGTGTAGTAATGATGATGATGGTAGTGGTATAATAGTAGTAGTAATGATGATGATGGTAGTGGTAGTAATGATGATGATGGTAGTGGTAATATAGTAGTAGTAATGATTGATGTGGTAGTGGTCATAATAGTAAGTAGCATGATGATGGTATGTGATGTAATGATGATGATGGTTGCTGGGTCATAATGAGTAGTATGTAAATGATGATGGTGGTCAGTGGGTGTAATTATGTAGTAGTAAGTGATGACGATGGTAGTAGTAGTTAATCGATCGATGATGGTAGTGGTCATAATGAGTAGTAGTAATGATGATGATTGGGTAGTGGTAGTCTAATGATGATGGGGGTAGTGAATAATAGTAGTATATGATGATGATGGTAGTAGTGTAGTAATG
>NW_019943462.1:122998-124949 GCF_002910315.2 Salvelinus sp. IW2-2015 | reverse complement strand
ATAATAGTAGTAGTAATGATGATGGGGGTAGTGGTAATAATAGTAGTAGTAATGATGATGGGGGTAGTGGTCATAATAGTAGTAGTAATGATGATGATGGTAGTGGTAGTAATGATGATGATGGTAGTGGTAGTAATGATGATGGGGGTAGTGGTAATAATAGTAGTAGTAATGATGATGGTAGTGGTAGTAGTAATATAGTTGTGATGATTATAGTGGTAATAGTATTAGTAAGTAGTAATAATTATAGTAGTAGTAATAGTATTAGTAGGTAGTAATAATGATAGTAGTAGAGGAGAGAGGAAGAGAGGGTGAGGGAGAGAGGGAGAGAGGGAGAGAGGGTGAGAGGAGAGAGGAGAGAGGAAGAGAGGGTGAGGGAGAGGAGCGAGGAAGAGGGTAGAGGGAGAGAACAGGAGAGAGGGTGTGGGAGAGAGGGAGAGAGAAGAGAGGGTGAGGGAGAGGAGAGAGGAAGAGGGGGTAGAGGGAAAGAGAAAGAGACAGAGACCACAGATGACAACTGGTTTGATGTAGATTGTAAAATTATAAGGAAAATCTTAGAACACTATCCAACCAAACGCACAGAGACCCAAATAATGGTGAATTAGGCCTTCATTATGGTGAGACTTTAAAACTCTGTAAACGTACACTAAAAGCACAGTACAAAAGCAAGCAGCTGACACTAGTTGAGGAGTCCATAAACACAAACAACTTCTGGCAAAATTTGAAAAAACTACAAAAATCGAAACAAGAGGATTTAGCGATACAAAATGGTGACATATGGACAACCCATTTTAAAACACTCTACAACACCGTTCACATTGACACAAACGCAGAACAACGCCAAATTCATTGGACTCCCCAATTACTGACCAGGAACTCTATAAGAAACTTCAGGCTCTCAAATTTAAAAAGCATGCGGACCTGATGGCATCCTAAATGAGATGCTCAAACTCACTAGTGCAAATTGTCAATTGGCTATATTAAAACTGTTTAATTTGATCCTGAGTGTAGGTTATTTCCCTGACATCTAGAATCAAGGACTCATAACCCCAATCTTTAAGAACGGAGACAAATTTGAACCTAACAATTACAGAGGCATTTGTGTGAACAGTAACCTGGGGAAGGTTTTCTGTAGTATTATAAATGTAAGAGTTCTAAACTTCCTTAATAAGCACAATGTCTTGAGTAAAAGCCAAATTGGATTTATACCAAAACATCGCACGACTGATCATATTTACACCCTACACACCCTGATAGATAAACATGTCCACTAAAATAATACCAAAATATATGCTTGCTTTATCGATTTCCAAAAAGCATTTGATTCTATTTGGCATACAGGACTGTTCTACAAAGTTATTGATAGTGGTGTACATAATTAAATCAATGTATACTGGCAATACATGCAGCATTAAAATTGGCACGAAAATAACAGAATTCTTTAACCAGGGGCAGGGCCTTCACCAGGGTTGCAATCTGAGCCCTGTACTCTTCAATATTTACATCAACGAATTGGCCAATATTGTAGAAAAATCCTCAGCCCCTAGTGTTAGTCTCCACAATTCAGAGGTTAAATTAAAAACATTGCTGCCTGCCATAAGTTGAGGGACAGTGTCTGACAGATCAATCAACCTGCACATGTACTCTATTGTATGCTTATTGTTATTGTTTAATGTATGGTTATTTTTTACCCTTGGTTATTCTTGTTACTGTTGTGCCGTTGACAATTTTGATTCTTATTATTTTCATATTGTAAATATCAAAAGTAAGCATTTGGCAATATGTACATTGTTACATCATGCCAATAAAGCGTATTGAATTGAAAATTGAGAGAGAGCGAGAGAGAGAATTGGTTAATTTCATCACCAGGCTTCTATTGAAACCATTCATTTCACTTCAAAAGCAATATTGTAAATTATGTATATTGGTTGTGGAGCTGGAATTAAACACG
>NW_019943462.1:120790-122504 GCF_002910315.2 Salvelinus sp. IW2-2015 | reverse complement strand
AGCCACATAATAATACACACAGGCACAAACGACCTGAGAACACAGCAGGAAAGGGTGGCCACAGCACTGAAGGGAGGGATTGAAAAGCTTCTCCTACTTTCCCCAATGCACAAGTGGTTATATCCACCCTGCTACCACGAAAAGACTTCCACCCTGCTACCATACAACGGGTAAACGCAAGTATTTCCCGTGACTGTGCCACAAAACCAAATGTTTTCCTGGCCCACTCCACCCTGGACTTGAACAGCCTTTATGACCAGGTCCACCTCTACAAGGCAGCAGTAACCACCTCTACAAGGCAGGTCCACCTCTACAAGGCAGCAGTAACCACCTCTACAAGGTAGGTCCACCTCTACAAGGCAGGTCCATCTCTACAAGGCAGCAGTAACCACCTCTACAAGGCAGGTCCACCTCTACAAGGCAGCATTAACCACCTTCGCCCGGACTCTAAAGGACATCCGTCTCAAACGCAGTCCCAATACTTCTAACAGGAGCAACAGATCAATAGACTCCCCGCCCAGACCAGCGAGACACTCTCCCAGACCTACGGGACCCCCCCCTGGACCTACACATAGAGGACCCACGCTGAGAGGACCTACATCCAGACCACATACACACCCACACCCCAAACAATCAACACCCCCCCAAGTCAACCATGCCCACACCTCATTTAGGCCCCCTCAGATCAGACCTATGACTTACCTACACATAGAGAGCTACCTTCATCAAAGAAATCAGAAATACAGACATTGCCATCCCACAAGAAACCTGGTATAGAGGAGACGGACCCACTGGTTGCCCTCTAGGTTACAGAGAGCTGGTAGTCCCATCCACCAAACTACCAGGTGGGTGGTATAGAGGAGACYGACCCACTGGTTGCCCTCTAGGTTACAGAGAGCTGGTAGTCCCATCCACCAAACTACCAGGTGTGAAACAGGGAAGTGAGTCAGGGGGTATGCTAATATCTCTATAGAGCAGACATAACTCACTCCATTAAATTAATCAAAACAGGAACAGTTTACATTTGGCTAGAAATTCGAACGGAAATGATCTTAACAGAGAAAAATGTCCTCCTGTGTGCTACCTATATCCCCCATTAGAATCTCAATACTTTAATGAAGACAGATTCTCCATCCTGGAGGGGGAAATCAATCATTTCCAGGCCCAGGGACATTAGTCTGTGGCGACCTAAATGCCAGTGCCGGACAATAACCTGACAGCCTCAGCACACAGGGGGACAAACACCTACCTGGAGGTAACAGCATTCCCTCCCCCATATGCCCCCCTAGGCACAACTATGACAACATAAACAACAAAAACGGGTCACAACTCCTGCAGATCTGTCGCACGCTGGGTCTGTACATAGTCAGTGGTAGGCTTCGAGGGGACTCCTATGGTAGGTACACCTATAGCTCATCTCTTGGCAGTAGTACTGTAGACTACTTTATCCCTGACCTCAACCCAGAGTCTCTCAGAGCGTTCACAGTCAGCCCACTGACACCCCAGTCAGATCACAGCAYAATCACAGTCTACTTGAACAGAGCAATACTCAATCATGAGGCATCAAAGCCAAAGGAACTGAGTAATATTAAGAAATACTATAGATGGAAGGAAAGTAGAGTGGAAACCTACCAAAAACAATTAGGCAACAACAAATTCAATCCCTTTTAGACAACTTCCTGTACTATATTGTCAGCGAACCGGCTCGAAGTCC